>NC_053162.1:5098500-5189568 GCF_016835505.1 Polypterus senegalus | reverse complement strand
CTGACAATGTTGCTGTCGCTTTTGACAGCGGTGGTAGCTGACCGAGCTAGGCTGGCCAACACGCTGTGGTCAGCATTCCTATCCGTGTTGTGTGGAGGGTGCCGAGAGTTAGACCAGAAGGAGTTAATTCCTTTTGAGGCATCTATTTGGAATCTCCGACAGGACCCACAATGGATGTATCTCTGACAAGGGAGAAATGTGACGTCCGGGTCGAAGTGTAGCACAGACAACAGAGGCACAGACTGGTGGAGACATAGTTGAAGAAGCTCAGAAGCTGAGTACTGGAGGAGGCCCGTCGCAGGTTGGTTGGCAAAATACAGAAGACACCAAACAAACATAAACCAGGTGAATATCCTACCAATCCACATTGTAGGTGAGGCCACAAGCAGCTCAGGGGTCCAAAGAACAGACCAGGTAAGTTTCGAAACGGAGTTAGGCTGAAGCTAATGCATACACAACCACACAGAGATATCAGCAATAGCGGCAATGTCACCATCAAAACCGCCAGTCATAGCAAAAATTAACAGTCTAGTTACCGGCAAGCAGTCCCACCAGTGTTCACTCAAACCGGAAATCAATGATGATGACTGGCTAGTGCTATCTGGAGACAGGCAGGGGGCCATGTAGACACGAGGAGAACATGCAAACTCCACACAGGGAGGACCCGAAAAGCAAACCCAGGTCTCCTTACTGCGAGGCAGCAGTGCTACCCACTGCACCACCTTCAATCACATAATGACTGCTTAATTTCAAATCCATTGTGGGGGTGTACAGAGCCAGAATTATGAAAATTGTGTCACTATCCAAAATGTATTTACTAACAACATCATCCTTTATTTATATAGCACATTTTCATACAAATAATGTAGCTCAAAGTGCTTTACATGATGAAGAAAGAGAAAAAAAGACAAAGTAAGAATTAAAATAAGACAACACTAAATAACATAGAATAAAAGTAAGGTCTGATGGCCAGGGAGGACAGAAAAAAGAAAAAAAATTCCAGACGGCTGGAGAAAACATAAAATCTGTAGGGGTACCGAGGCAATGAGACCAGCCAGCCCCCAACCCAATAGGCATTCTACCTAACATCAATGAAACAGTCGTCTTTGTGTTTCGGGTTCTCATGGGAGGACTTGATCATGACAGTCATGTGGACTTCTGGCCTTTACTCCATCAATGTAGGGACATCACAGTGCTTTGATCAGGTGGTGGTGACACAGGTCGCCACCAGAGAAAACCAGAAAAAGAACAGAAAAGAAAGTAGGGGTTAGTATGGATTTTGGAGCCACCATGAATAGTAATGATAATTAATTGAATATACAGAGCATCAGGATTTAACTAAAATGAAGCTATGAGAAAGCCATGTTAAAGTAATGTGTTTTCAGCAGTTTTTTAATGAGCTCCACTGTATCAGCCTGGTGAATTCCTATGGGCAGGCTATTCCAGATTTTGGGTGCATAACAGCAGAAGTCCGCCCGCCTCACCACTTCTTTGAAGTTTAGCTCTTGGAATTCTAAGCAGACACTCATTTGAAGATTTAAGGTTACGATTTGTAATATAAGATGTCAGATACTCCGATATATATGATGGAGCGAGATTATTTAAGGCTTTGTAAACCATAAGCAGGATTTTAAAGACAATTCTAAATGACACAGGTAACCAGTGTAGTGACACTCAGACTGAGGTGATGTGCTCGGATTTTCTTTTTCTAGTTAAGATTCTAGCAGCTCCATTCTGCACTCGTTACAATCGATTACATGTCTTTTTTGAGTGGTCCTGAAACAAAAGCGTGAACTCATTTCTCAGCATCTTGCAGTGTTATAAGAGGTCTAACTTTTGCTATATTTCTTAAGTGAAAAAATGCTGTCCTAATGGTCTCATTAATATGTGATTTAAAATTCAGGTCAGAGTCAATAGTTACCCCTAAATTCTTTGCCTCCATCTTGACTTTTAATCCTAATGCATCAAGTTTATTTCTAATAACCTCATTATATCCATTATTGCCAATCACTAAAATTTCAGTTTTCTCTTTATTTAGCTTGAGAAAATGACTAATCATCCATTCAGAAACACAAGTAAGAGATGTGTAAGTGAAACAACAGAGTCGGGGTCATCAGGTGCTATTGATAAATACAGTTGCGTGTCATCAGCATAGCTGTGGTAGCTCACGTTGTAACGGCCGCCCCTTACCCGGCCGGCAGCTACTCCTCCAAGACCTGTGGCCTGGATTAATTACTGAGGTTAAATCTTAATCAAGCCGTACCTTTAACAAATTAAACCTTTCCCCACAATCGACGGTGGAAATAAGCACAAAAGCAAAACAGATATGTAAATTTAAACTGATAAAATGTATTAAATGAAACAGAAAAGCTAAATAAATTAGAAATATCCCTCCACCAAAGCAACACCGTGACAAATCCCCAGATGAATATAACTACCCCTCCCTTGCCCTTGTAGCATATAACAAACAACACAAATACCAAAAAAGAATGAATGAAATACGGTAATGAACGGTCGTGAACTTGAGTCCGAGTAACAATTGTCCTGAATGCAGATGACTGGTTAACCAATATATGAAGTGTTTGTAATTCCCGGAAAAAATGGAACAGCCTCACCATGAATCCTCGGCGGTGGTGGAAAATGATCCAACCCCGGGGTCTCTCGATGATGAGGGTGTTGGAGTGAGTCCGGCGGAATGAAAGACAAACTGGATGGAAATGCGCGATGTGAAATACAGCAGGTACAGGTGGTTCGTGGTCGTATATCGAAAAATCTCCTTCTCTCCTCTCCTCTTCCTCTTCTCTTGATTGTTTTTATAGTCCTGTGACAAATGTAATTGATTTAATTGTGTTTTCCAGGTTTGGGGCTGCGATCTCCTTCCATCATCGGTGACGGCATTCACTGACATACACAAACAGTAAACGGGACGATGGAAACAAGACGCACGTGGTACGAACACAAACACTATTACTACTATGTAGCCCCACTACAACGTTACGCCCCGAGATAATCTGACCTAATGGAAGCATGGAGATCGAAAAGAGCAGCAGACCCAGGATAGAGCCTTGTGGACCACCATTGAGGATATCAGGTGTCTTTGAAGTATAATTACCAAAACTAACAAAGAATTTTCTCCCTGCCAGGTAGGATTCAAACCAATTTAAGACCCTGCCAGAGAGGCCCACCCACTGACCAAGGTGATTTCTAAGAATATTGTGATCAATGGTGTCAAATGCGGCACTCAGATCTAAGAGGATGAGAACAGATAAATGGCCTCTGTCTGCATTGACCCGCAAGTCATTGACTACTTTAACAAGTGCAGTTTCTGTGCTGTGATTTGTTCTGAAACCCGACTGAAACTTATCAAGAAGGGTAGGTTTATTGAGATGGTCATTTATCTGCATAATGACTGCCTTCCCTAGAATTTTACTTAAGAAAGGCAGGTTAGAAATAGGGCTACAATTTTCAAAAGCAGAGGAGTCATTCATTTAACAGGACTGGCTCTTACAACATGTAATATTAATTGGCCAATCCAGCTTCCTTAGGCTTCCATGTTATCAAAGTTCACCAGTTTGAGGATGAATGCAGTACTTGATGGAAACTGTCACCTCCAGGTAAATTCACAGATGCCCTGTGTATTTTAAGTCTGGGCCAGTTGGGGACTTGACCCAAAGCCACTCTAACATTGCCTTGGCTGTATGATTCTGGTCACTGTCATGCTGAAAGGTCAACAGTCACCCCAGTATGAGCTGGCAGCACTTTTTTTTTGGTTCCTGTAGCATGTGGCTGGGTCATCTCTATGTTGGAATGTGCATTTCTGAAGCATTGCTTCCTCCAAAGCATTAAAGGGCAGCACAATCCCACCTGGAGTGTGGTGGTACCACGGGTTTGGAGCGTGGAGGCACAACCCTATTGGGTATGGTGGCCACTGCCAGCGGTCACCTGGAGAATGGCTGAGTCCTTAGATGCAGCACTGCTGCCACACCCGGAAGTGCTGCCAAAAATAGGCACCTGGAGCAGTTCTGGGTGCTTTATAAAAGGAGCCAGCGGTTACTGTTCTGGGAGTCAAAGTCGGGTAGGAGAAGACAAAGCTCATCAGGAGGAGCGGAGTTAAAAGAGAAGAAGAAAATGTTGTGTACTGAACTGTATTTAGTGCTTGTGAGCATGCCAGTGGGAAACAGGTGACGGCGTTTTCCACGGGAACAAAAGGAAAAAAACTTGGCTGCATTTATCCTTCCCTCAATTCTGATCAGTCACCCTATCCATGCTGCTGAGAAGCACCCCCATAAGATGACGCTGCTACCATTATACTTCAGTCTAGGGAAGGTATACAGGGCCGTTGTAATAGCATTAAAGGCCCCCAGGCAAACCAGTACACTGGGGCCCCATCCTACACAACCACTCACAGGAATAAAAATGTAGACAGATACTTGGGACAGCAGGTAAAATCACCAAGAAGATCTTTTAATATTTTTCTTCTTTGATAGTGCCCTTCAAGCACCACAGCCACCAATAAACAGGAATGTAATTCTCACAATAATAATAAACACGATTCTCTCTATATATCTCCTCCTCATGTGGAGTGGTGACTCTGAGGCTAGGGGTCTGCACTGGCAGTTGGAAGGTTGCCGGTTCGAATCCTATAAATGACAAAAGGGACTCTGCTCTGTTGGGCCCTTGAGCAAGGCCCTTAACCTGCAATTGCTGAGCACTTTGAGTTGTGAGAAAAGCGTTATATAAATGCAAAGAATTATTATTATTACACCTTCCAGAAAACTTCATCCACCTCCACCCGACTCTGGCTCGCTTGCTGGGTCATCAGCAGTCTTTTATATAGTTCTTGACCCAGACGTGCTTCTGTTCTTTCATCCATGTGACTTGTCAGATGGCAAATTAAAGTTCTTTAATCAGCCTGAATGTACTTTGAGGCTCCCATCCTCGTGACTTCCTAGTACTTCCAGGCTATAGGGGAAGCAAAACTCCCCCGGTCCTTCCACATCACCACCTGGTGGCACACACGGCACCCAACAGGGCTGAGATAGCGAACTTCAAATCCTAGGATGCCCTGTGGGAATCTGGTGCACTGCTATACTCCAAGGGAGCTGCCCTCTAGCATCTTTGGGGAGGCAGTGTCCAAAAGTAGCTGCTTTCCCCCATTCTTCCATTCTCGGGGTGTCCTGGTCGGGTTGAGCTGCTAGCCGTCCCTTACAATACATACAGTACATATATTAGCATCGGGCCCCTATGCTCATGGGGCCCACAGACAACTTCCCAGTGTTACCATGTGTTAAGATGGCCTTGTGGTATTAGGCAGCTGATGAGCAGTGCCAGATATTCACTTGATGTAGTGCCTGGAGTTCTGCCTAAAGAGTTCAACTTTTGTCTTATCAGATCAGAGCATTTTTTCTTCAGCTCAGAGTTCTTTAAATGCCTTTTACTCAAGAGTGGCTTCCATCTAGCCAATCTACCTTAAATGCCAGATTGATGGTGTGCTGCTGACCATCCAACAGGTTCTCCCATTTCTGCAGAGGACGTCTGAAGCCCACTTATACTGACTATTCGGTTCTTTGTCACCTCCCTGACCAAGGTCTTTCTTGTCTGGTTACTCAGGTTGGCAGGATGGCCAACTCTAGGAAGAGTCCTGGGGATCTCAGACTTCTTTATTTTCACAATTATTGAGTTCACTGTGCTCCTGGGAACACTCAAATGGTTTTGTTTCCATGCCCTGGTCTATGCCTCACCACAACTTGAGTGTTCCTTGGACTTCATGTCTTGGGTTTTAAACCTGACATGCAGTGTGAATTGCAAGACTTTACATACATACATACATACATACTGTAGGTCCACTTCTGCATTTCTAAATGAGGTCCATCAGTTTGCCACCGGTGGACTCCAATCAGGTTCTAGAAACATCTCAAGGGAAAAAAAGCAGATAGGATTAACCCGAGCACAATTTTGAGTGCCAAAGCAAGTCTGAATACTTCTATGAACAACAGAATTTAATTTCTGATTTTTACTAAATTTGCAAACCTTTCTGAAAACATGTCTTCCCTTTGTCATTGTGTGTTATTGAGCCAAGACTGATGGGTCAAAATGGTAAATGTATTCATTTTAAACGACATTAGTAGTTCATCAGAAAGGAACTGTCAAACAGATGATTGATGATCTTAAGCCCCGCCCCCAAAATATGATTGATGAATTTAAGCCCCGCCCCAAAATATGAAAATAAGATTTATGAAAATATGCAAAATATAATTTATGAAAATATGCTTTATAAGCTATAAACTTATGACATGTGGCTTCATTTTCAAAACACTAGATTCCAAACTAATATTAAGAAATTAAATATACACTTATCTTGCCTGCATAGCCATGCATAGCCGTATCTTTCTAAAAAATTATATAAAATATTCACTCCTTCGCTCTAAGTTATAAACTCACGACATGTGGCTCCATTTTATAAACATTAGATTCAAAACTATTATTTAGAAATATACACTTGCATTGCCTTGTCTTATGATTAGGATAAGTGTATATTTCATTTTCTAGCATTTTTAGAAAGTTATGGCTATGCGTGGTTATGCAGGCAAGATAAGTGTATATTTCTTAAATTAGTTTTGAATCTAGTGTTTATAAAATGAAGCCACGTTTCATAAGTTTATAGCTTATAAATCATATTTTCATAAAGCATATTTTGCATGTTTTCATAAATCTTATTTTCATATATATTTTCATATAAAGTCATCAATCATATTTTGGAGGCTGGGCTTAAGATCATCACTTTTTTTTATTTATTTATTAATTTTATTACAATCAATACATAGCAATCAAGTTTTTACAAAAAAAAAAAAGAATTATGCTAATAACAGATCGATCCCCACCCTTGAGAGAGAGAGCAAGCCAAACGGTGTAAAATTTAAGGCTTTTAAAAATACCTAAATCAACAAATTCTCTGTGCTTTATAAAATCATTTCAAAATATTACTGATTAGATCCTGCCATGTTTTGAAAAAAGTCTGCACAGATCCTCTAACTGAGTATTTGATTTTTTCCAATTTTAAATAATATAACACATCAGTTTTCCACTGACTTAAAAGAGGAGAGTTTGGGTTCTTCCAGTTTATCAGAATAAGTCTGCGTGCCAACAGTGTAGTGAATGCAATCACAGTTTGTTTGTCTTTCTCCACTTTAAGACCCTCTGGAAGAACCCCAAACACAGCTGTTAATGGGTTAGGAGGGATTGTGAGTCCAAGACTGTCTGAGAGGTAATTAAAATTTTGTCCAGAATAATGTTAATTTGGAGCAGGCCCAGAACATGTGACCTAGTGAGGCTGGGGCTTGGTTGCAACGTTCGCAGGTTGGATCATGCCCTGGAAACATTTTGGAGAGTTTTAGTCGAGATCATCACTTAACAGTTCCTTTCTGATGAACTACTAATGTTGTTTAAAATGAATACATTTACCATTTTGACCCATCAGTCTTAGCTCAATAACACACAGCATATTTTCATAAATTACAGTTGTGGAAAGCGTACCCCCAGACACAGACAGACTGACACCAGAATGTCCAAAACACACTTCTCTTATTTTTAAACACCACAATGTCTTCAAGCACCAACTCTCTTCCTTTATCTTTTCTTGTTCTCTTCTTCTTTCTCTGACCACCTCTCTCCTCCTCACAAGCTTTGTCTCCTTCCTCCCAACTCTGGCTCGTCTACTGGAAGGTGGCGGCCCCTTTTATTATGACCCGGATGAGCCCCAGGTGCTCCCCCTGACGTCACTTCCTGGTGTGGCGAAAGTGTCAGGAAAGCACCTGGAAGCACTCCGGGTCTCCTTGGAATTACTTCCGGCAGCACTTCCTGGTGTGGCGGAAGTGCTGCCATCCAGGATTCCCTAACTGTCCGGGCACCCCCTGGTGGTGGCCACGTCCTCTCATGAGCATCCCAGCTCCGTCCCTTTGGCCCCCAAATAGACCTGGGCGGCTGCCCTCTCATGGCCGAGGAGAAGTATTGTATGGGGACTAGCCAGGCGTCCTGGCCGGGCAGTGTCCCCGCTCATCTGTGACACAGTATATTTTCATATTTTCAAAAATCACATTTTGCATATTATCATAAATCTTATTTTCATATTTTGAGGCAGGGCTTAAAGTCATAAATCATATTGGGACAGGGCTTAAGGCCATCAATCATCTGTTTGACAGTTCCTTTCTTTTGAACTACTAACATTAACAACACAATAAACTGCAGAAAGTCAAGGAGTCTCAATACTTTCTGAATCCACCGTATATTATAGTGAGTTTTTTTTTGCTAGAGATCTTGAAATAATAAATGATGGGCAGACACATGCAAAATTATTTAAGGATGCTCTGGTCAGATTTTTGGGGGCAATTTCAATCACTGGTTTCATGTTACTACACCCTTAGAAATAAAAGTGCCAGAGTGGCTCTTCAGAGAAATGCCAAATAGGAACCATTTTTGGTTCCCAAAAGACCTGACCAGAAAGATCCTTTACTTATTTAGCTCAGTGACAGACTCCGTAAAGTAAATAACAATGAATACTGTAGATTAGGAACCCCAGCTCCGGTCCTGGAGGGCCGCAGTGGCTGCGGTTTTCATTCTAACTGTTTTCTTAATTATTGACCTGCTTTAGTTGTGTCAGGGATGCCAGGGGCCATGACCCGGCCGGGACGTCATGAGGGACCGGATGTGGGTCAGTGCCCACCCTGGATCACGTGGGGGTTGCCTTCCGGGTTGCTCTAGGGGCCACGGGTACAGGGCATGGAAGCTCCACCCTGTAGGGGCCCGTGGTCACCGCCAGGAGGCGCCCCAATGCCTTGGGGACCTGTTACCCCAGCACTTCCGCCACACTAGGAAGTGCTGGGGGAAGACTTTGGACGTTACCCGGAGAGCTGCCGGGAGGACAGCCGGCACTTCCGCCATGCTGGGGCGTGGCCAAGGGACGAATGCCGGGAACACCTGGTGCTCATCCGGGTACTGAATAAAAGGGGCCGTCTCCATTCATTCGAGGCTAGAGTCGGGTGGAAGAAGGACAAGGCAGAGAGGAGTGTGGAGGCGGCCCGAAGAAAGGCATTGTGGCCAGGACTGTGACTTTGGGGTTTGTTTTGTGCACTAATTTGGGTCTGTGTGACCATTGAATTATTATAAATATTGTAAATAAACGTGTGGTGGTTTGAAAACAACATGTCCGCCTGTCTGTGTCCGGGTCAACTTCCACAGTTGTTAATGAACTTCTTTTGAATTAATTTTAATTGACGTGTTTTTTTAAGATTTGTTCCCCTGAATTTCTGCATCGTTCCTTTGAATTGCTTAATTTCTTTCCTTAAAAGGCACCCAAACAGAAATGAAATGTGAAGTGAGTGAGCCGACCAATTACAGTAAGTCAGGGCCTGAAACTCCAACCAATTTCACTCCAACCAGTTGCTTAATTAGGTTCTGATTCTTGGTGTTCATTTAACTCGTTAATTTAATGCCACGGCTTGTTGCTGCTCTCCTGGTGCATTAGCAGACATGTCCGAAATTGTAGATTTTCTCTTTTCTAAGAGCACTGTTGAAATGTTTTGGGAACCTGTGCAGATCAACGTTCTTGAGACCTTCACCTTTCTTTATTTTCAGATATTGTATGTGTTACGTTGCCAGAAGGTAAAATGAAAAGACTCAGTGCTGAAAAGTTAAAGATTTAATGCAACAACAGGAAACACTTAGTCCTCCAAACCTTTTTATGTTTTTCCTCATCCCTCTCTTCTTTTACATCTTCTCAATCTCCACCTAGTGGCCCAAGTACAGAACATAACAGTATGACGAACACAGTTTTCTGGTTGTATTTTGGCTAATTTTCCATCCATCCATTATTCAACCCGCTCTATCCTAACTACAGGGTCACGGGGGTCTGCTGGAGCCAATCCCAGCCAACACAGGGCACAAGGCAGGAAACAAACCCCGGGCAGGGCGCCAGCCCACCGAAGTGGCTAATTTTATATCTCATTATTGTTTGGCTGCTAATTAGGGAAAAAGAAATAATGGCGGGGTCTGAGTCTTCAAGAGCAGGGGCCTCATGTATAACGCCGTGCGTAGAACTCGCACTATAACATGGCGTAAGCACAAAAGCCGAAATGTGCTTACGCACAGAAAAATCCAGATGCAGGAATCTGTGCGTACTCCAACTTCCACGTTCTTCCGCTACATAAATCCCGATCAGCATGAAAACTAACGCTCGTGCACGCGCTTTATGTAACGCCCCAACTCCTCCCAGAATTACACCTATTTGAATATGCAAATCAATATAAATCACCCTTAAGCGCAGCCTTCTGTGAAAAGACAATGGGAAAAGCACGGGGGAAAATATAAGACTTTCAGCGAATACCAAGTAAAGGCAAATGAAAAGCATACTATTTGTTCAAATAAACGGTGGTATAATCAACAAAAGGAAGTTGATCGAGTGACATAGCGTGTTGGAGAAACTTGAAAGCTCACATTCACAAAATCGCACAGTGCCGGAAATAAAAAAGAAGTCACATATCAAAGTCGCCGTGGAAAGCCGAGTTGTAAGCCCACTGTCTGAGTGTCATATGAAAACTTATTAGGCTACAGAGAAAAAAGGCACACAGTGAGGAAAAAGCACGAAATGTCCACTTCAATCTCGACATTTCCACTTTAATCACGTAGTTTATTTTGTCATTAAAGTAGAACATCATAAAATTCATCTTAAAATCGTTTAATCAACCAGTTTCTCAAATCACATCGTAATTAAAGTAGCACGTTAAATGCTTTGTTTTGTATTTGATCTTCTACTCGTATGTGCTCTGTGTGTGTGAATCACTACTTGTTTCTTAAACCGGCTCTCTTCCTCCGACTGGTCACAGAGTCCATGACATTCGTGATATTACAGCTCTCTGAATAACTAAAATACTGAGATGTATACGTGATGTCATTTTCATGATGATAGGAGTTAAAGCACGTTATTAAACATGGGTTTCACTTCGATGAAATAATTTATTACAGCAGTACTCGGGGGCGGCTCTAGGCTTGTGGTGGCACTGGGCAGAGGAAGAATCGGTGGCTCCTTCGCCCGCCAATGTCAGTAAGGTAGCTTATCACGGTGGATGGCCACGTATGTTACAGACACTGCATAGCCGCCTCGTGCTCATGACACAAGCATTTAACTTTTGCCGAAATTTGTCGCTGCGTTTTTAGCTGTGTTTTTATTTTCTTTCTGTTTTATATTCAATATATATTGGCGTAGCCGTCACTGCAGTCTTTGCTTTTCTTTCCCCAAGTAACTGATCGCCATACAATCAGCTCTGTAATAGACGTTAAGCCATCTGTAAGCTTAGCCGATTCTTCAAAACGTTTAAAGAACATTGAAATATCTTCGTGGTACATGTTTAATTATTCTATCCTTAAAGACACTCCCAGTGAAGAATATAGATTATTTAAATGAAGTTAAAGTTTTACGTGTATAATTTAACAAACATATTTTGCTGCATTTCACCTTAAAAATGATATTGTCATCATATGTAAATACGCGCTTTATAAAGTGGCTCAGGTTGTGCGATATTATAACTGTAGTGCAAGTTTACAGTGCGGTGATTGTACTTATAAGTACAAACAGTTCTACAAGGAGCACTTGATTGGCTGCATTTAAAGTTCTTGGGATGAAACTGTTTCTGAACCGCGAGGTCCGTACAGGAAAGGCTTTGAAACGTTTTGCAGTGGCTGAGACAGCGTGTCCTTAATGCTGTATACCGGTAATTCTCTTTCCGATCAGCTGCTGCTGTGATTCACACTCAGATACAGTGATATAAATACTCCGAGTCGTGCAGTGAGAGAAATATGGAAAAAGATGATCCGCTGTGGCAACTCCTAACGGGAGGAGCTGAAAGAAGAAGAAGAAGAAGAAGAAGAAGAAGAAGAAGGAGAAGTGAGAGTAACAACGCTAAAGCAGTTCTGGTATTTGAATACTATGGCTGTTCCCTGGACCATTATATTGTTACGAGTTAATTACAATCAGATGCATTACACTAATAAACAATATGCGGTTAGTTTCTGTGTATTTATAAAACCGCGTCATGAAAATAATGAGTAATCACACAAGAACAGTAGCACTGCTTTGACGCTGGGTGCCGCCAGTTTGCAAAACCGAGCGGAGAACTTGCGTACGACAAGACATGAGGTACCGTGGAAAAGTGCGTGGCTTTACGCCAAGTGTAGGTTTTATACATCGTGATTTGAACGTGGAAAAGTTCTTACGCAACATTTCTGTGCGTACGCACCGTTTATACATGAGGCCCCAGGTCAATTAAAATTAATTTAAAAGATGTTAGTTAGGAACAAAACCAGGTCACTAATTAAGAAAAAGGTTAGAATGAAAACCTGCAGTCACTGCAGCCCTCCAGTTACCAGAGTTTGGGAATCCCTGCTGTAGATGGTAACAAATATGTGAAATACCACTGGCTCATCGTAAATTTTAAAAGGACTCTCACTGCATACAACAACACAGGCTAAATCCAGCTTTTCTTAATCTGTTTGTGTCCTGCTAGGTTGCCTACCATATATTAAAGATTTTTTTTTTTCTACATATTACAATGTTTTTCAAAGCACAAAGAGCAAATTTTATATCCACAGAACCTGTCCCAGAGCAAAATGGTGCTTTGTCAAACTATGGGTCTATGAAGAACCACACAACCCAGTAAAGGACCATTAAATGCCATTAAAGAATCGTGTTTTAAAGAGTGTACAATTGATTGACTCCAATTTGTTTTCTTTGCCTTTTATTTCTTTTTTCTCATTAAGCTCCTGTATAATCAGACATGTTCAAGTTTTATTTTCTATATTAAAGTGATAGTTTTACAATTAAACTGCAGACTACTTGATTTACATGGTCATTTTTTTATTAACAAAATGAAACTTTGTAGGCTTATTGTTCATTGACCATAATACTAATAAAGCATCTACAAAAATACTTATTCATATTTACATCTGTTACCAAAACTATTCGACCCCAAACTGCCCAGTCTGTTCAGGTGACCAATTCTAAGAAGAGGCCTGGCTGTTCCAAACTTGTTTCATTTCAGAGTTATGGAGGCCGCTGAGCTCTTTGGGACCTTCAGGGCTGCAGAAATGCTTTCCCTTCTCCAGATCTGAGCCTCAATATGGTCCTTTCTCTAAGCTCTGCAGGCAGTTCCTGCAAACTCATGGCTTGGTTTTTAACTCACCTGGTGAACCTTCTGTGGACAGTTGTGTGCCATTTTCTGTCCAGTTAATTGAATTGATGGCAGGTAGACTCTAAACAATCAATCAATCAATCAATCAATCAATAAAGTGAATAGAATGAGATGCACCTGAGCCAAATTTCATGAGTCATAGTAAAAGGTCTGAATACATGTGCCAATGTGATATTTGTTTTATTTATTTATTTTTTAATAGCTCAGTAAATAATTTCTAAAATCCTGTTTTCTTTTTTATGATTTTGGGGTGTTAAGCATTGCTTGTTGTGGGGAAAAATAATGAATTGATAATGATTTTAACACAAGGCTGCAACAGAACAAAATGTGTTAAGAGTGAACGTTAGAGAGACAGCATTAATTAAGAGACACAGCTCACATTTCAAGGTGCACCTCCCAGCATGCACAAGAGCATGTATCATGGGATGTTAGGAGAGATGTAAGATTCATGTGCGTTTGTTTTTCCTTGTTTGTTATTTTCCTTAAAGAGTTATACAATACAATACAATACAATTTATTTTTGTATAGCCCAAAATCACACAAGAAGTGCTGCAATGGGCTTTAAAAGGCCCTGCCTCTTGGCAGCCCCCCAGCCTTGACTCTCTAAGAAGACAAAGAAAAACTCCCAAAAAAAACATTGTAGGGAAAAAAATGGAAGCAACCTTGGGAAAGGCAGTTCAAAGAGAGACCCCTTTCCAGGTAGGTTGGGTGTGCAGTGGGTGTCAAAAAGAAAAGGGGGTCAATACAATACAATACACAGAACAGAACAAATCTCCAATACAGTATAAAATTAAAATTTTAGAAGTACGTAGCAGAATTCAACAGTAGATGATATGCCATAATATGATTTGGATATGGTTAGAGTCCTGGAGACCTCATCCATCAAGCTGCCTCCCCCACTGAAACAGTCCTGGGCCAGCCAATCCGATGAAAGGACCCCTCTTTCCCATGATTCCTGTGATCCTCCATCAGGGATGACTTTACCTTAGGCAGGCAAAACAACTTGTCACGTGGGCAGTGGCACCAAGTGCCACATTGGAGTACTAAGAAGAGAAACCGAATAGGTGAGGGTTAGTATCAAATTATAACTGTCATGTTATTTATGTTTTTGTGCTAATGACTAACAACAGAGATGCAGTCTGTACAGTTAATCAGCAGCTCTAGGCAGGGTGTGCTAAACTAAAGTTGTGAGCCTTCAGCCGGGATTTAAAAGCTGAGACCAAAGGGGCATCTCTTATAGTAGCAGGCAGACCAGTCCACAGTTTAGGGGCCCTGCAACTAAAAGCTCGACCTCCCGCTGTTATTTTATTAATCCTTGGAATCAGAAGCAGACCAGCATCTTGAGATCTTAATGTGCGCTCAGGTTTGTAAGTCATGATAAGTTCAGACAAGTAAGCCGGACCTCGGCCATTTAATGCTTTATATGTTAAAAGTAGGATTTTGAAATCTGCCCTAAACCTAACCGATATATATATATATATATATATATATATATATATATATATATATATATATATATATATATATATATATATATATATATATATATATATTATAATAATGGCAATAGCTGAGAATTTCTAATTTACCAAATCAGTCACGAAGTGTGTGTTAATTACCAGAGGTTGGCTTATTTAGATTTGACTTGTATGTTTATTATACCTTAAGATGCAACACTGTTTTAAAATCTACTGTTTAGTGTTTATATGTTGGGAATGTGCCTTAGTGTTATTTACATTCAGAAATATTCTTTCAGTTATAGTTTATGTTGTTACATCAATCGGGGTGTGCGGTCAGGGGAGGCAGGTGAGACTCTGCTCACCTGTCATCATGAAAAATAAAAAAAACTAATAATGATAACATAAAATAAATTTATCCAATGATCTGTGCTATAAATTTGTTTTTTGTTAGATTCCAATAACTTTGATCAATTTTATAGTCATAATCACTGAATTTGCGCATTTCCTGTTCAAATTCAAGGGAGAAAAGCAAAGAGGTGAGGCAGCAACGAGCCTCGCCTCACCCCGGACTGCTCTCTCTCTCACACCTGCGATTGGCTAGTGCCAGTTGCTGTCTCTCTGTATATCGCCAATATAAGGTTTTCATACACGTTTATTATACACCCTGACTTTCCACAGTCTGGCTAATATCTTTAATGATCGGACATAAAGCTGCAGTGAAAAGGCACAAAGTAAGGCAGGCAGTACCATGCCGCCCTGAAGGAGGCACATGTGAGCCCAACAGGTGCTTGTTGCTGCTGCTGTTCTTCTACGCAGAGGAGCCAATAAGTTAGCAATATCAGAAAGTTGAGTGCATTGCAGTGGTCTGTTTATTTTTATTTTTTGCTCCAGCTGACTGCCAAAATGGAAGATTAAGAATTTTAAAACTAAAGGGAAATAAGGAGGACTTTTACAAGAAAGTGACAGAGATTTTCTGGAGAAGGATAGGCGCATGGACTTAATTTACAAATAAAGGTACGACCATAAATGGTTTTCAATTTTATAAAAAATTGCATCAGACTAAGGAAAAAACAATCCACTATTTAAAAACTAAATTTTGACTTTAAATAAAATATTTTTTTTGTTTTTCTTGTTATCCTTTTGTTGAATTGTCTGTATTAAAATTGATTAAATCATCAGAATTAAAAGCTTTTAAAAATAACTAAATATTTCAAAATTAAAATCTGTTTATACTTTCATTTGCATTGAATGAGTATGAATTGTGGAGTTGCAATGGCAAATTTAGAGCACATGGAGCTTGCCATACTCTTTCCGCTGTCTCTCTGTCGCCACTATAAATGTAATGTTCTTTCTTAGCCAAATACGTGCCTTACCTATGTGTGTGTGTGAATAAGCTACTCTTTTGGGTTCACATATTACTAAATCTTACTCTGAAGGAGTCAGTGCCTCACCAGCCATGATCCTCACCGCACGTCACTGACATCAATGTACTTTACAATACAGTTTGTTGGTACTGCTTACTGATACACTTTATAGATCTAGATCTCATACTGCCAATAAACTAGTACCTAATTTGAGTAATGCTGACATCTAGTGGACTTTTGTGTAATTTACCAATAAGTGTTATGTATTATTTTATTGTAGACAACACAAAAACATATACAGTGGTGTGAAAAACTATTTGCCCCCTTCCTGATTTCTTATTCTTTTGCATGTTTGTCACACAAAATGTTTCTGATCATCAAACACATTTAACCATTAGTCAAATATAACACAAGTAAACACAAAATGCAGTTTTTAAATGATGGTTTTTATTATTTAGGGAGAAAAAATCCAAACCTACATGGCCCTGTGTGAAAAAGTAATTGCCCCCTGAACCTAATAACTGTTTGGGCCACCCTTAGCAGCAATAACTGCAATCAAGCGCTTATAACTTGCAATGAGTCTTTTACAGCGCTCTGGAGGAATTTTGGCCCACTCATCTTTGCAGAATTGTTGTAATTCAGCTTTATTTGAGGGTTTTCTAGCATGAAGTGCCTTTTTAAGGTCATGCCATAGCATCTCAATTGGATTCAGGTCAGGACTTTGACTAGGCCACTCCAAAGTCTTCATTTTGTTTTTCTTCAGCCATTCAGAGGTGGATTTGCTGGTGTGTTTTGGGTCATTGTCCTGTTGCAGCACCCAAGATCGCTTCAACTTGAGTTGACGAACAGATGGCCGGACATTCTCCTTCAGGATTTTTGGTAGACAGTAGAATTCATGGTTCCATCTATCACAGCAAGCCTTCCAGGTCCTGAAGCAGCAAAACAACCCCAGACCATCACACTACCACTACCATATTTTACTGTTGGTATGATGTTCTTTTTCTGAAATGCTGTGTTCCTTTTACGCCAGATGTAACGGGACATTTGCCTTCCTTTTGTCTCATCGGTCCACAAGGTATTTTCCCAAAAGTCTTGGCAATCATTGAGATGTTTCTTAGCAAAATTGAGACGAGCCCTAATGTTCTTTTTGCTTAACAGTGGTTTTGCCTTGGAAATCTGCCATGCAAGCCGTTTTTGCCCAGTCTCTTTCTTATGGTGGAGTCATGAACACTGACCTTAATTGAGGCAAGTGAGGCCTGCAGTTCTTTAGATGTTGTCCTGGGGTCTTTTGAGACCTCTCGGATGAGTCGTCTCTGTGCTCTTGGGGTAATTTTGGTCAGCCGGCCACCCCTGGGAAGGTTCACCACTGTTCCATGTTTTTGCCATTTGTGGATAATGGCTCTCACTGTGGTTCACTGGAGTCCCAAAGCTTTAGAAATGGCTTTATAACCTTTACCAGACTGATAGATCTCAATTACTTCTGTTCTCATTTGTTCCTGAATGTCTTTGGATCTTGGCATGATGTCTAGCTTTTGAGGTGCTTTTGGTCTACTTCTCTGTGTCAGGCAGCTCCTATTGAAGTGATTTCTTGATTGAAACAGGTGTGGCAGTAATCAGGCCTGGGGGTGGCTACGGAAATTGAACTCAGGTGTGATACACCACAGTTAGGTGATTTTTGAACAAGGGGGCAATTACTTTTTCACACAGGGCCATGTAGGTTTGGATTTTTTTTCTCCCTAAATAATAAAAACCATCATTTTAAAACTGCATTTTGTGTTTACTTGTGTTATATTTGACTAATGGTTAAATGTGTTTGATGATCAGAAACATTTTGTGTGACAAACATGCAAAAGAATAAGAAATCAGGAAGGGGGCAAATAGTTTTTCACACCACTGTATACCTATTCAAGTAAAGGTGTATTATCTTCGAATAAATAAGTCAAGTTCATTTGAAGCTGCTGTGTGGAATTCTCTGCATCATTTACCAGTGTCCTGACTGACACACCGGAGTGAGCACTACAAGTCCTGAACTCACTTTCTAAAGGCGCTATATGTGGATTGGACCTGATGTCGCCTTACTTGCCTGAATGTATTCATAATATCAAGTTATATTAAAGTTTTCCAATAGTCCCTTTTTTATGCACCTTATAGTGTAATATACTGAAACCATATCTGTTAATGTAAACTGACACTGATGTGGCACTGTTAAAAGTGTGGAAAAGGTAGAAATAAATGAAATAATACAACCGGTGTTTAAATGATTTAGGAAGCCATGCATGTTTGGTTCAGTTAAGGCTGCCACTCTTAAAATCCTGGCTCTAATGGAATTGTATGATTCTTTACTGGGTTGTGTGATTCCAGGTACAAGTACTGCTTGACAAAGCACCAATGTATTGTGGGAACAAATCTCTAGAAAGTTGTTGTGCTTTGCAAAACTTTCTAATACGTAGATTAAAAAAAGAGTTTATTGTATGCTATCTGCAGATTAAGGAAACCTGCGGACTTAGCTTGTGTGAGAATATGCAGCAACAGTTATTTGCAAATAACTTTTTTCATGGATATTTACTGTATGGAGCCTGTTATACATCTAATTATACCCAGGTTGTTTCTGGAACCGGGCGGCACGGTGGTGCAGTGGTAGCGCTGCTGCCTCGCAGTTAGGAGACCCGGGTTTGCTTCCCGGGTCCTCCCTGCGTGGAGTTTGCATGTTCTCCCCGTGTCTGCGTGGGTTTCCTCCGGGCGCTCCGGTTTCCTCCCACAATCCACAGACATGCAGGTTAGGTGGATTGTCGATTCTAAATTGGGCTTGGTGTGTGGGTGTGTTTGTGTGTGTCCTGCGGTGGGTTGGCACCCTGCCCAGGATTGGTTCCTGCCTTGTGCGCTGGGATTGGCTCCAGCAGCCCCCGTGACCCTGTATTCGGATTCAGCGGGTTAGGAAATGGATGGATGGATGGATGGATGTTTCTGGAACCTTCACATGGGTGGGTCTTTTTAGAACCAAAAATGGTTCCCTATAGTTCCCCTCTGAAAAACCATTCTGATTGTGATATCAACGTAGCAGTTAATAGATAGGGAAGGAGTACCGATTACGACACACCAGTTGGTTTTGTGGTACGTTCAAGGACAGCATGAGGTCTTCCCTGTTCTACCTGTTGAAACCCGCGATTCAGCCTCCTGTTCTGCAGCAGCCTGGGATCAATTAGGCTTGTTTTTCCCGTCGCTCGACAGATGGTCGCTGGTAGACGCCTTGCCTATTTGTGATAAGACTTCAGAGTTGTGATGAGAAGGACGAAGTTCAGTACCCGCCTGGATCTAACGGGGCGTCTCATGTCCGTCCGTGTCCATTCATCGGGATCGCCTCGGTGGCGGGGGTTTTTAAAGTCTTAAGCCCCTGATCTTTTCCTGGATCATAATAGCGGTAAGCCTCTGATCTTTTTGGTCCACGATATACGACCTAGCCCCTGATCAATGTCACTATATTTATCTAAAGCGCGTGAAACTCTAGGAGGGACAAACTATTCCGCCACGGACGCTCTTTCAGGTAAGACGCGTGTGACAATGATAAATGGGGACTTAGACATCGATCTCTATAAATCCTACAAACGGCCCTTGAATCGGCTCCCATGGCTCCCTATAATCTAAAAACGGATTCTGAAATCGAATGTTTACTTCAGTGTAACGCGCTGTCCTTGGGTTTAGGCGACTCCGGCCTATAATGCGGGAACTTCGTCGCAGGGCTACTACAGGTTGATTTTTGTGGTCATTTTTGACGATCAGATCATCACGATTGTCAAAACGTTTGGCGTTACCATGGCTACAAACGTAACTTATCCCACGTCAAACATATTCTAAAATCAGTTTCTTAAATTCAAGACAGCATACCAGACGTTCAATCGGTGTACAGGATTGCTTTCAGAGTCTTTGATGAAACCTTCTATGTGTTGTATCAAAAGAAAAGGGGGGGCCTTTATGGTCCCGCCCAACTCCGTGGAGGAGGGATACGAAATTCATAAAAATGCTCTGCGGACTCTCCATAGATGTGCTTTGAATGGAGACTTTCAGAAATTCATCCGATGTGCGATGAAATCTGACGTGAACAAGCCGGATAAGCAAAAAAGGTACACTGGCTATATTTGCAGGATCTCCCCATGTGCGCCGATTTTCTCGAATTGCCAAAAACGGATTAGGTGAACTGGCAGTGTGCATGTGTGTGTGTTTATGTTGCGATGTATTGGCGCCCTGCCAAGGGATTGTTCTTGCCTTGCGCCCAAAGCTTGCTGGGATAGTCTCCATCTTCACCCCCGTCCTTGTTCAATGAAAGAAAGGGAAATGGCAGGTTGTTACATTTACAAGAATGTATTTACTTTATATTGTATGCATTGTTTATGTTCCACTTTTGAACATAAGCCGATCATGTTTCATTTATTAAATCTTGTGGAATGTGCAATATACTAACTTCAGTCATTTAGGTAGAAGTCAAAATAGTTATATTTAGTCCTCACTGGAAATGAATACGCACCCAGCGGATTTATCATCAGCAGATGTTGAGTAACTTGGCGGTAAAGGCATGTGACTTTCAAAGACGCAACAGGTTGTTCATTTGAGTAATTGTCGCTGGTTAAGAGCAAAAGGTTAGCAAAATAAAAGTTAAAAAGATAAAAACACACACACAACGAGAAATATTCCGATATTCATTTAAAATACTTAATCACACAGACTAACGTTACTCCATTTTGTGTTTTTTCTTGTATTCTCTTTTTATGTTTTATCAAGGTTAACACGGTGGCGCAGTGGTAGCGCCGCTGTAAGGAGACGCGGGTTCACTTTCTGGGTCCTCCCTGCGTGGAGTTGATTTATTGACATGAGTCATGTTTATTTAACATAACATAATTAATTTAGCAGAGAATGAAAAAGTTACATTCATTTTGTATAAAAATATCATGTTGTTTCAGAATATAATAATTTAGTGCATTAATCCATCCATCCATCCTCTTCCGTTTATCCGAGGTCGGGTCGCGGGGGCAGCAGCTTGAGCAGAGATGCCCAGACTTCCCTCTCCCCGGCCACTTCTTCCAGCTCTTCCGGGGGAATCCCGAGGCGTTCCCAGGCCAGCCAGGAGACATAGTCCCTCCAGCGTGTCCTGGGTCTTCCCCCGGGGCCTCCTCCCTGTTAGACGTGCCCAGAACACCTCACCAGGGATGCGTCCAGGAGGCATCCTGATCAGATGCCCGAGCCATCTCATCTGACTCCTCTCGATGTGGAGGAGCAGCGGCTCTACTCTGAGTCCCTGCCAGATGACTGAGCTCCTCACCCTATCTTTAAGAGAAAGCCCAGACACCCTGCGGTGGAAACTCATTTCAGCCGCTTGTATTCGCGATCTCGTTCTTTCGGTCACTACCCATAGCTCATGACCATAGGTGAGGGTAGGAACGATAATAATTTAGTGCATTTAGTGCACTAAGCATAATTACATTATTTTTGATATAAACAATTTTATCATGTGCAACAGATGTACATTTTTTTTTTATTTTAATCTGACATGCCATTTTTTCAGTGCTCTGGACAAACTTGTTCAGAAAATGGGTGAACGGACGGTTACATTTGATTCTGGAAACCACGACAACTGCTGCATTAGGCTAAATAGAATTTGGATTGGGCTGGATTATACTGTTTCTAAACTGCATGTTTAGAAAACGGATGGATGGATTTGATTGAGTAGATTTTGATTCTGCAGATATACACGGAAGTTGATACATTGAGCTGTACTGGATCGGGCTGAATTGGTGTTGTTTCTGCCTTGCGCACGACTAGTGCTGGAATTGGCTCCAGCTACCCCGCCATCCCGCTCAGGATAGGCAAGTTTGGAAATCGGATGGATGGTACGCCTATGAACTTCAAGATTGTCGGCTTTCACTAACAGAATTCGAATGAAGCCAACACGCAGGATTCCGAAATGTTCCGCTACAGCTCAGTCGCGCGGCGTGTTTTCAACACCCGGTGGGATGGCATAGCCAGTCATTCATGTAGCCGATGATTTTCCTTATTATAACTTAACATTATGGAAGTTCAAACAGTATGTAACATACCCAGTGACGATTAGGAGATAACCGTTAGTGCTCAGTGTTGCCTAAACTCTGACATCTTATTTGCCATAAAAGGATGTTGTACCGTGTTCCCATTATGAATGTAGTGAGAAGTGAAGCAAAACGATACCTTTTAGTGACTAACTAAAAAGATTGCATAACGCTTATATATTGTAAATCTTTTTAGTTAGCCAATAAAAGGTGTCATTTTGCTTCACTTCTCACTAAACCCAGATCTGGAGTTTTTTACCGTGTCTGTTTTTTTTTTTTTTTTGAAGAAATTTGATGAAATCTAAGATATTGTATGAATATTGACACTGACTGGGAGTGCTGCGGACTACGAACGCGTTCTCTTTGTGTTAAGTTCGCCGTTCGTACGGAGCGCAGACTATTTGCTGCAAGACCGGCGCTGGGGTGGCGACCACCTCATATAGAAGTTCACTTTAAAACCTTTGTTCCTGAAACTAAACTAAATGACTTTGATGGCGAGTGGCGAAGCTTTCAAAAGTCAAAGACCTTTCAATGCATTGAAAACTTGAAAATTCCAGAAGACGCAGTCTTGAAAGCCCGGTTCTTTAATTTATGCCTCTTTGATGTGTACAGCCATTGCTAGACAAAGCATAATTTCATTCTGGGAAGAGTTCTTTGCATATGTAGTTGATTCTTTGAAATTTGAAAAAATTCCTTAGAAAAAAAAAAATGAAGTTATCAATGTATCAATGCGGAGAGGGCGGTCCGCCCCGGGTGGCACATTTTTGGGGGCGGCATTATTGGCCAAAAGGCTCAGTACGATTTATCTACACATGCTTCAAAAATAATTTTCAGGCTGTCATTCTGTGACGGCATCGGACACAGCAGTTGAAATTTATGAGTCCATAACAAAAATAAACATAAACATTACACCCATAATAATTTCTAGGAAGATAAATAACTAATTTATAATTTCGTTTCATTATCGACCCGAATGCGTTCTTCACTGCGCAAAAAACATCCCCAGCTATCACTTGTACATTACACTGGTTCTTTTTTTCGCAGCGTAATTACAGTATTAAACTAATAATGTGAGTGCTTCTATACTATATTCTTGTCTAGTTGATGCTAATAAATAATTATATGTGAAAAATGATTGCTGTTTCTCTATATATGAATAAATCTATGCAATTTTTATCTTATTTCTCTATAGGTCCTTTTAATTTTCTATTTAAATAAGTTAACATATTCAGATATGTTGGAAGGCTGCAAATTGAAGCATCGCCCCGCCCCGAGCGGCACGAACTCCAGCTACGCCACTGTATGTAGCAGGACACTAACACATTAAGAAAACCAGGAATTAGCCTGCTGTGTTTTTATATTCAACACAAGTCCATTAAAAATCGTAAAAAAAATGGTATTTCACAAATCTGATGCCATCTATTTAAGGTTATTTGCTGTTAGGAGTCTGCTACAGGTATCAATAAATAAAGTTTTTTTCTGGAACCTTCATGTAGTTATGTCTTTTGCGGACCTATGGTTCCACTGTAACATCGTTCTGAAGAATCATATTGGCACCTTTATTTTTAAGAGTATTGTACAGATCACCGAATGTCAAAAATGGTCTCGATGAACCAAAATATCAATTACTATCAGATTTTACTACAAACTTGACAGTTTATACCCAACTCCTCGGCTCAGGTAGAGAGATTTTATTTTCTCAATTGAATTGGGTTGAAACAAAGAATACACACAAAAGCAGAAAAACTTCTAAGGACGGACTCATTGACAAGCAAGGAGTGACGAAATATAATAACACTTGTACAACTTGCAAGGAAGCGAAAAACAATTATTACGAGATCTTCATAATAAAGCTTAATACAATCTTCATAATGGGAGAACTATACCAAAGATATTCTGAAAGAATGCGAAGATTTCTGACGAAATAGTAGCAGCCTATGATGATTCCGATAAGGAGGACTAAAATCAAAAGTAAG
Source organism: Polypterus senegalus (assembly GCF_016835505.1). NCBI lineage: Eukaryota > Metazoa > Chordata > Cladistia > Polypteriformes > Polypteridae > Polypterus > Polypterus senegalus. Next base: position 5,165,456 of record NC_053162.1, on the reverse strand, counting down.
TAACATTAGTTATGAACACAGTCAGCGATTTTCTAATCGGCTTAGTCCTGAACAGGATCACGGGGGTCTGCTGGAGCCCATCCAGGCTAAATTGGACGCAAGGCAGGAAGAAACCCTGGACAGCGCGCCAGTTAATCGCAGGTCGAATACACACACACACACCACATACTAGGGCTAATTTAGAATCGCCAATTTACCTAACCTGCATGTCGTTTCTGAAGTAAAACCACGCAGACACGGGGCGAACATGCAATAAATAGATAAAAAACAATTTTGTTGAACATCATTTTATTGAGTTTATGCAATCTGGGCTTTTTGTGTAGAATCTGGGTTTTTTCGATCACGGAATTTTTTGGAAACATCGCCGACAGTTGTGCTATGGAATATGCAGCAAAAAAATCTATGGAGGATGTAATTACTTACTCTGCGATATGTATATCTTAAAAGACGAATCGCATCATTCAGGGACTCGCAGCCTTCAAACAAGCCGCGCCACCTGGCAGTGCGCAATTTCCTGACTCGCGTACACTGAGCTATAAGCGCGAAAGACCACCGTAACATTCCCCACAATCCTTTGCTTAAATCGCGCGCTTATTCTCGTCCAGCCCCGCGGAGCCATGCTGGTTTCTGGGAGTTGAAGTCCTCCCGGTAGCTCTTATAGACGGAACGTGCTGAAATAAAGTTTGCCTCTCTCTCCCAACTTCTGGTTTATGAGAATGTACACTTTACGTAGTTCCAGTTACTTATAGGTTAACTTTTCGGTGAGTGTCTCTTTTCAAACGTAGATGTAGCATTCGTTTCAGTAAGCCCATTACCTCAGAGCGGTCTAAAAGTTCATCAGTCTGAGCTGAGATTTTGACAGAAGACCTCAAAGCTTCACGGTCTTTAAATTCAAGGAGAGGAGAAACCCACAGACAAGGCATGAAAGAATCACGTTTCCATGTGACGACTCTTTCATGTGTGTTTTAGTTTTTATCACTATCTTTTCTGTTGCCAGTATTAGCTAATTAGCTCTAAAATACAGGCAAAAACAGCAATATATTGATATTGTAGCGTTCTGTTCTTTATTGTAGAGTTCTGTTTTGCAGTTTGTGTTCTGTGATTTGCATCCCTCTCAGTTATTTATTCTGTTGTCCCTGTTAATTCTCATGGACTGTAATAGAGTGGAAGGTAAAGGAGGTTCCGGGGGGGTGGAGCCGGGGCGGGTGGGGGGAAGCGCTAGGTTGGAAGGAGAAGGGTGGAGACAGGAGGGAGGTTCGGTCATGTCGCTCTCGCTGTGAGATTGTTTTTTTTTTAGTTCTGCCTGTTCGGCGTGGTTGCGGCCAACAGCAACCGTTTTTTTATTAATAAAGAAGGGACTAACCAAGTGACCGTCTCGGATCGTCATTACGTCTGGGAAGACGCTACAATATTTTGATTTGTCCAAATGTATTCGCGCCAAACTATTTATTATAGGTTTATTTTCTGGACCTTATTACTAATGTTTAATTTTCAGGTCCTGACACAGTTGTGTGCTGTGTTTTACGGCTATATATATTTACAAATCATCATTAATATGTGCAAAATTATTTTGTTTCAAGGATATTCATATTTAACGGAGTTACGTTTAAGCTACGTGTCCAAAAGTTTTCAGCCATATCGGTCATTGTTAAGTCGCTGAGTAATAATTGTACAGTTAAATGAAATAACCAAGACACTGAAAATGTGCTTAAGATATTTCATGTTTCAAGTATTTTGGCCACAACATGTAGTTGATGAGAATTGTTAAAGTCGAGGGTCGGATGAATTCAACCCAATATCAACAAGTTCTTCGGGATAATGTTCAAGCATCAGTCACAAAGTTACGCAGAGGGAGAAGTGCAATGTTTTGGAATGGCTGTCACAGTCCCCTGACTTGAATATCATCGGAAATCTATGGGATGATTTGAAGCAGGCTGTCCATCAAATTGAACTGAACTGGAGAGATTTTGTATGAAGAATGGTCAGAAATACCAACATCAGAGTCCAGACACTCATCAGAGGCTACAGGAGGACAGCGTCGAGAGGCTCAAAGGAGCAAAAGGAGGCTCAACTGAGTATTGATGTCATATCTCTGTTGGGGTGCCCACATTTATGCACCAGTCTAATTTTGTTATGATGCATATTGCATATTTTCTGTTAATCCAGTAAACTTAATGTCACTGCTGAAATCCTACTGTTTCCATAACGCATGTCAGATATTAAAAGGAAGTTGCTACTTTGAAAGCTCAGCCAATGAGAAACAAAAATCCAAAGAATTAAGAGGGGTTCCCAAACCTTTTCGTATGACTGTAATTAGTTAAATACAGATCATCTTTATGTAACCCAGGTATCTCAAGTGACTTTAATATTAAATGTTCCTGTATATGAAAGGTCCAGCTTATGGAGTCAGTATTAGCCTCCACAATAAAAGCATAAGAACACTACAACCAACTCTGGTAATTGAAAAGCACAAGTCAAGGGATGGATGCGAGAAAATGTCCATGTCACAGAATATCCCTTGGAGTACAGTAAAATCAGTCATTAAGAAATCGAAAGAGCAAGATGTAGCTATAAATCCTTTGGAGGAAGGCTGAGTGATAATGCAAAAAGAATACCAGTGATGACGACCACAATAAACCTCCCGTAACTAGGAAAGAGTTATAAGCTTCACTGGATAAGGTGCAGCTTTATGGGAGCTAGACAAAGAGAAAGCCAATGTTAAAAAATTTTTCCTAGATCTTAGAAGAAAGTACAAATGCGCCTCTGATATCAGCTGGAAGACATTTCTGCAGTCTGATGAGACTAAAATTGAACTTTTTGGCCATCATACTACATGCCATGTTTAAACATTACAGTACATTATCTAAAACACATAATCCTCACCATGAAACATGGAGGTGGCAGCATGCTATGAGGACACTTCTCTGCAGCAGTGTCTGGAAGGCTCATAATACAGGGAAAATTTGATGCAACCAAATAATAGAAAATTATGGAGAAAAGCTCAGTACAGTTTACAAGAAACCTGAGGACTGATCATTGATGTTAGGTAGAATGTCTAGAGAGTGCTGGGTGGTCTTGTGGCCTCGGTACCCCTGCAGATTTTATTTTTTCTCTCCAGCCGTCTGGAGTTTTTGTCTTTTCTGTCCTCCCTGGCCATTGGGCCTTACTTTTATTCAATGTTAATTAGTGTTCTCTGATTTTAATTCTTGCTTTGTCTTTTTATCTCTCTTTTCTTCATCATGTAAAGCACTTTGAGCTACATTATTTGCATGAAAATGTGCGACAGAAATAAAGGTTGTTGTTGCATCTTGGGGGATTTTTTTTTAACCAGTAAGACAATGGCCCCAAGCATAAGGTCTAAACTACACAGGAATGGCTTACAAACAACAATGTTAATGTTATGGAGTGGCTGAGTCACAGCCCAGATCTCAATCCAATTGTGAATTTGTGGCTGGACTTGGAGAAAATGACTGTTCACTCATGATCCCTGTGCAACCTGACACAGCCTGAGCAATTTTTGCAAAGAAGACTGGGGACAAATGGCAGTGTCCAGCCTTGTAACCTGCTAGAGACCAATGCACAGAGACTCAAGGCTGGAACTGCTGCCAAAGGTGCACCTACTAGATATATAGTAATTAAATAATTTTATGTTTTATATTTTTAATTAATTTAAATCACATTGCAGAGTTAGAGTTTTCTGTTGATCAGTGTCAAACAATCCAAATTAAATCTGCTCTAATTAAATAATGTACAAAAATAAAATGTGAAAACTTATGGTTGGAGAATCCCTTTAATAAGCCCTATTTGTCCAGGTAGCTGTGTGTGAGTTTGGTTTAGATCTCCTTTGTGGAGCTTACGTTTCATTGTGTTCCTATAGGTTTTTTCTGGCTTTGTTAGTTAGGGCCTGCATCCCAAAAACTCCTGTGTTAGGTTAATTGAATTATTATTAGGTGTCTGTGTGTGAAATTATACCATGCATTACTCTAGCATCCCTTCTAAGTTTGGTATCATCCTTATGTTCAATGTTGTTGGAATAGTCGCCCTAAATTGTCAGTCAGTCAGTCAGTCAGTCAGTCAGTCATTATCCAACCCGCTAAATCCTAACACAGGGTCACGTGCCGCCCCGCCCTAAATTGGCTTAAGTGAGTTCAGTAAATTTAAGAATGGAAAGCTTAATTAAGATTAATACATTAACCTGAGGGGCGGCACGGTGGCGCAGTGGTAGAGCTGCTGCCTCGCAGTTAGGAGACCCGGGTTCGCTTCCCGGGTCCTCCCTGCGTGGAGCTTGCATGTTCTCCCCGTGTCTGCGTGGGTTTCCTCCGGGAGCTCCGGTTTCCTCCCACAATCCAAAAGACATGCAGGTTAGGTGGGTTGGTGATTCTAAATTGGCCCTGGTGTGTGCTTGGTGTGTTTGTGTGCGTCCTGCGGTGGGTTGGCACCCTGCCCAGGATTGGTTCCTGCCTTGTGCCCTGTGTTGGCTGGGATTGGCTCCAGCAGACCCCCGTGACCCTGTATTCGGATTCAGTGGGTTAGAAAATGGATGGATGGACATTAACCTGAAATCGTTGCACAGTTTGAATGAAATGCATTTGGTGAAGCAGTTTTCAATGTGATTTTATTTGAAACAGACAAATACTTCTAATACATCTGAGTATTAAAACTTGAAACATTGGATCCTGTTACAGTATATTGTAATTACCTTGGCTTCTCATAGTGCACAGCAAATATTGCTTTAATCTAATATAGTGTCTACCAGTAAGTATAAGAGTGCTACCATGAAGTGCCTTAACCAGCTATTTAACAGTATGTATAGAGTTCAGCTTTATCTGCACAGTGGAGTCTCCAGGGAATTCTCTTCCTTAACAATTTCTAATATCTCCCTTTCATCTAGGACTTCTTTGCATCTCGCTTGTGTTCAAGGACACCATTTAATTGTTTCTTATTTGATAAACATCAATGCAGACCTCAACGTTCAGGACTCAAACTTGCGGACGCCACTGATGAAGGTAAAGGACCAGACAAATGAGTGTGAGTGACCAATAAATGTCTTGATATTATCTTTGAGTATATTTTAGGGTTTTGTTTTAAGCCTGGTTTTGGAACCAGAGAATTCTAAATTTCTGGTTCAGTTTTGCAAATGAAATGTATTTATCATAGTTATTCTTTTCACCCACAATTTCAGACTAAACAGGTTTAATTTTCTGAGTCTGACAGAGCAGGACATGTCCATTAGTCCCATGATGCACTTCTTGGTAGCTCTCCTCTACACAGCTTCAGGTGCTGCTATGTCTTTTTTTATACTGTGGTAACCAGAACTGCGCACAGTACTCTCCAGGAGAACAGGGGCCCCCATGCTAATATATGTATGTTGTGACTTGCTGAGTGGTTATGTAGGTATAACTTCTTTTAAAATGTACACATTTTATTTTATATAGCTAGTCTATTTTTATCTTGTAATTTTTAAATTATTTTTTAATTATTTTTTAGCATTATTGGATCTAGGCTGAGTGACTTGTTTTTCTCGTCATACACATTTCATTGTATGTTTACCCTGTGTTAACCTATATATGACAAATAAACCTAAACCTAAACCTAAACCTAGGTAGGGGCCCCAGTACACAGCTTTGCCAGGGGGCCTATAATGCTGTTACGACAGCCCTACTCTGAGCATAACATCCCTTGACTTAAATTCAGCAGTTTTATGGCATAACTCTTTAACATTTGACTTTTTAATTGCCTCTCGTGAGCGAGAGTAGGGAACAGGTTGGGGAGACCCTGGAGAGGTGGAGATCTGCTCTAGAGAAGAAAGGAATGAAGGTCAGTAGGACCACCAAGACAGAATACATGTGTGTGAATGAGAGGGAGGTCAGTGGAATGGTGAGGATGAGGGAGTTGGCGAAGGTGGAAGAGCTTAAATACTTGGGATCAACAGTACAGAGTAATGGGGATTGTGGAAGAGAAGTGAAGAAGAGAGTGCAGGCTGGGTGGAGTGTCTGGAGAAGAGTGTCAGGAGTGATTGGTGACAGACGGGTGTCAGCAAGAGTGAAATAGAAGGTCTACAGGACGGTAGTGAGACCAGCTATGTTATATGGACTGGAGATGGTGGCACTGACCAAAACATAGGAGACAGAGCTGGAGGTGGCAGAGTTAAAGATGCTAAGAATTGCATTGTGTGTGATGAGGAGGGACAGAATTAGAAATGAGGACATTAGAGGGTCAGCTCAGGTTGGACGGGTTGAAGACAGAGAGGCGAGATTATGTTGATTTGGACATGTGCAGAGGAGAGAGGCTGGGTATACTGAGAGAAGGATACTAAGGATAGAGCTGCCAGGAAAGAGGAGAAGAGGAAGGACTAAGAGAAGGTTTATGGATGTGGTGAGAGAGGACATGCAGGTGACGGGTGTGACAGAGCAAGAAGTCGAGGGCAGGAAGAGATGGAACAAGATGATCTGTTGTGGTGACTGCTAATGGGAGCAGCTAAAAGAAGAAGAAGAAGAAGAAGAAGAAGAAGAAGAAGAAGAAGAAGAAGAAGAAGAATTGCCTCTGTGCTTTACTTAGTTGATGAAAATGTTGTGTCAACAAAAAGCGGTTTCCTCCTGCAGCTCAGTGTCTCCCATCTTCTATTTATGATCGATGATCCTTTTGCCCTTGTGTAACACTTTTGCATTTTTCTACATTGAGCTCCACTTTCCAGGTGTTCACCAGGTTATTCTGAATTCTTTTTGCTGCTTCCTCAGTGTCTGTCATCCCCTCCAGTTTCAGTGTCATCTGCGAATTTGACAAGTTTACCAGCTATACCAGACTCGATGTCATTAATGAAAATTAAAAAAGTAATGAGGGTCCAGGCACAGACCCCTGAGGGACTCCTCTAATGTCCTCACTCCATTCTCCTCTTATCTCTACTCTTTTTGTCTCCTGCCGGTTAATCACCTACAGATCCAGTTTTGTAGGTTACCTCTGATGCCAACATTTTACACACACATTTCACAGAAAAACAGAATAAATGAATACATGAAACAGCACATAATCAAATTTCTGTGGTGGGCTGGCACCCTGCCCGGGGTTTGTTTCCTGCCTTGCGCCCTGTGCTGGCTGGAATTGGCTCCAGCAGACCCCCTGTGACCCTGTAGTTAGGATATAGTGGGTTGGATAATGGATGGATGGATGGATGGATAATCAAATTTGCATACCTCACTCTGCCTACCACTGGGTTTTAAAGATTTCTTCGTTTCACAGGTCAACGTTTGCGTGCCGTTATATCCTCACTTTCAGTTGATACAGCAAAGAAGCCAAAACGACAAGTAAAGTAACTCGTACGTCAGACTGAAAATAGCGAGTGCACTGCAGAAGCAAAGATGCGCATTTTACAGTTCAACAACTTTATTCAGACTTAAACGTAATACGAGCATTCAAGGAAAACAAACAAATGAACATAAAAAAAGTTACTTCGAGTTTCTCCAAACTTTTGGCATCCTACATCATTATGTCTCCCACACACAGAATGATTTACCAGTCATTTACAGTGTATGGTCATCCATCCATCCATCCATTTTCTAACCCACTGAATCCGAACACAGGGTCACGGGGGTCTGCTGGAGCCAATCCCAGCCAACACAGGGCACAAGGCAGGAACCAATCCCGGGCAGGGTGCCAACCCACCGCAGGACACACACCCACACACCAAGTACACACTAGGGCCAATTTAGAATCACCAATTCACCTAACCTGCACGTCTTTGGACTGTGAGAGGAAACCCACGCAGACACAGGAGAACATGCAAACTCCACGCAGGTAGGACCCAGGAAGCAAACCCGGGTCTCCTAACTGCGAGGCAGCAGCGCTACCCACTGCGCCACCGTATGGTCATACAGCATTTTACAAAAAAGTGCCAGAATTTCACTGGTGAGAGGTGATGAATGTGAAGTATTTAGCGAAGGGTGGAGGTGTCTTTATTCATAACTATAGTTTCTGTCCCCGCGGCTTCACCCATGTAGGTAGTGAGATAGGACAAACTTTAAAAATCTATTTAAAAAAAGTAATAATTTGTATTGAGAAGAATTTATATTGATAGTTTTCTTATCTAAGGGCATCTTGATATACAACATTTTTGGTTTTGCTATCAGAGGTGAGAATGTAACTGTGATCTCTTTGCCAAGATTGTAAAAAGTTGGCAAGGTATCTGTGGCCAAGCGGAAGGTAGGTACGCTCCAATGTCAAACATTGGCAAGATATCTGATGGTGTTCAGCTCTGACAAGAGAGCGCCCCCCGCATGGGAAGAAGGGCACCTGTCTGTGATATCTTTGGCAATGAGCAGCTACCCTCTAAAACACACGTAGCTCTGATCTCTCTCTCAAAAACGCCAAACGTTACTCTTTAACAATCTCTAGATGTTAATGTCTGCTGAACAAACAGGTATCGCTAGCTAAGCGGAGCCAAGGTACACTCCAACACGTGGTGAGAGGTAGAGTGACTTGAATGGAGGACTTGCGTGTGTGTGAGACTCCCTACTCCTGAGGTTCTGCCTGCCCTTCCCCTCAACCCACAGCCTGTCTCTCAGATTTGCGAGAATAAATCACTGGCCGCTACCGAACTATGATGCTTATCTCAATGAGAGAAGTCACAAAATTAACCGGAATGTTCAAGCAAATTATAGAAAAAAAAAACGATCTAAATCCGTTAAGTAGTTCTCTCGTGAAAAGCAGACAGACACACAGACAGATGTTGGATATCCTCTTTAACTCTTTCAGGGCTGATGTTGACTTTTGTCAAAATTCAGGGGTTTAAGACAATAATGGGCTGTAAACTGTGACAAAACTCGCCTTTATGTTTTAGTTTGACTCTCTTTGGTTGAAGGAAAGTTGCATAGCTTTGTTGATTTGACCTCGATTCCCTAGGCGTGCATGAGTAGTGAGTAGCAAACAGCCTCTAAAATGGCATCGACATCTGGTGAGACTAAAGTAAATGTGCAAAGCAAAATACTCCATAGACATTTTACGTATTATCTCCGAATTGGACTCTGACTTTTCGGACTCTGAGTTTGATGCAAGTGATCTGGAGATGGAAATCGAAAAACGAAAGGTGAGGTACCAGCATCAGCCTTTCGGTCCCCAGCTGAATATGCTCGTGTAGCTGATACGCCTACAGCAGTGTTTGCCAGGTACAAACCATATTGCATCAGACTGCGATTGCCACCTGCTGTGCGAAGACAAAGTGGTAGCCGGCCTGCCATGCACTCCCGCTGGCCATCGAGCTGCCTCTGCACATCCACTGCTGCCAGGGATGCTGAACAGGTGCCAACAGCATTCTTGATTTATGTGTGAAACCAATCCATTGTGTGCTTTTCTTTGGAAAAAATATTCAGCCCTCAAAGAGTTAATAAAACCCCTGTGTGCGTCCAGGTGTCCGTGTGTGTGTGTGTCTTCTGGTGAAGTGCGCATGCGCTGGGGCCGCGCCGCACATCGCACCATACCCCGCTCATGCGCACGGCACCGTGGACGCACAATACAATACAATACAATACAGTTTATTTTTGTATAGCCCAAAATCACACAGGAAGTGCCGCAATGGGCTTTAACAGGCCCTGCCTTTTGACAGCCCCCCAGCCTTGACTCTCTGAGAAGACAAGGAAAAACTCCCAAAAAAAAACCTTGTAGGGAAAAATGGAAGAAACCTCGGGAAAGGCAGTTCAAAGAGAGACCCCTTTCCAGGTAGGTTGGGTGTGCAGTGGGTGTCAAAAGTAGGGGGTCAATACAATACACAGAACAGAACAGAACAATTCCTTAATACAGCATAATAATAAAAATTATAGAAGTACGGTTTAACAGTAGATGATATGACATAATTAGGTTTGGATATTTTTAGAGTCCTGGAGACCTCATCCATCTAGCTGCCTCCCCATTTGGCCATGCCACGGCTGAAATGTTGCTCCGATGAAAGGACCCCTCTTTCCCATGATTCCTGTGATCCTCCATCAGGGATGACTTTACCATAGGCAGGCAAACAACTTGGCAGGTGGGCCGTGGCACCAATTGCCACATTTGGGTACCGAGAAAAGAAACAGAATAGGTGAGGGTTAGTATTCAAATATAATTATCATGTTACTTATGTTATAGTGCTAATGACTAACAACAGAGATGCAGTCTGTACAGTTAATCAGCAGCTCTAGTCAGGGTGTGCTAAACTGAAGTAGTGAGTCTTCAACTGGGATTTAAAGGCTGAGATTGAAGGGGCATATGGAAGCAGGAAGACCATTCCACAGTTTAGGGGCCCTGTAACTAAAAGCTCAACCTCCCACTGTTATTTTATTAATCCTTGGAATCCTAAGCAGACCGGCATCTTGAGATCTTAATGTGCGCTCAGGTTTGTAAGTCATGATAAGTTCAGACAAGTAAGCGGACCTTGGCCATTTAATGCTTTATATGTTAAAAGGAGGATTTTGAAATCTGCCCTAAACTTAACTGGGAGCCAGTGTAAAGATTTAAGAACTGGGGTTATGTGTTCATATTTTCTTGTTCTTGTAATAATTCTTGCAGCCGCATTTTGGATTAACTGGAGGCTGTATAGAGAACAGTTTGAACAGCCAGTGAACACCGCATTGCAGTAGTCAATCCTACTAGAGATAAATGCATGAATTAATTTCTCACAATCCTGTTTATTTAGAAAGCGCCTTAATTTCCTAACATTTTTAAGATGGAAAAACATGTTTTGGACGACTTTGTAATATGCGCTTTAAATGACATGCTAGAGTCAAAGATAACTCCTAGATTGTGGGCTAATTCAGTAAAATTAATTGGGATTTTTGAGTTAAATGATGACAAAATATTGCTGTGATCAGCGTCATTCCCTCCAACAATTAACATCTCTGTTTTATTTGTATTTAAAGACAAGTAGTTCTCATTCATCCATTCCTTTAATTCACTAACACAACTAATTAAAGACAACATCGGAGAAACTTCATTTGATTTAAATGAAAGGTATAACTGGGTGTCATCTGCATATGAGTGAAAATTAACATTATGTTTCCTAATGAGAGATCCCAGTGGAAGCATGTAAAGTGAAAACAGTAAAGGTCCCAGTACTGAGCCCTGGGACACCATATTGAACTTCTGTGTATAATGATGGAGTACTGTCTGCACATTTCTGTACATACTGGAATCGATTTGATAAATAAGAACTGAACCAAGCGAGCACAGGGCCTGTAAGCCCAACATCGTTTTCTAGCCTGTGCAGTAAAATAGAATGGTCAATGGTGTCAAATGCTGCACTTAAGTCCAACAACATAATTACAGTGGAGTTTCCTTCATCAGAGGATATCAGAATGTCATTTACAACCCGTGTTAGTGCCGTTTCTGTACTATGACCAGTGCGAAAGCCAGACTGGAATTTCTCAAATAAATTGTAACGCGTAAGGTGTGACTGAAGCTGACTGGTGACTACTTTCTCTAGTATTTTAGAGAGAAATGGTAAATTTGAAATAGGCCTATAATTATTTAGTATGTGTGGGTCTAGGTCTGACTTTTTAAGTAAAGGTTTAATGACTGACACTTTTAGTGCATCAGGTACGGTGCCATGCAGTAATGAACTATTGATAACGGTTAGAATAGGCGCTGCAAGAACATCCATTGCACTTTTTACTAGTTTTGTTGGCACTGGATCTAGGGAACAAGTAGTGGGCTTCATTTTAGTAATTAAAGTTAAGACTTCCTGGTGAGTTACAGGATTAAAATTATTAAAGTGCTGAATGCAATGTGCGGCAGGGTCTGCTAAGCTAGTATTTGGTTTGTACTGTGATGCTGAGATCTGGGATCTTATATTTTTAATTTTCTCATTGAAGAAGTTCATAAAGTCTGTACTGCTAATATCTGTTGGTATTTTGCACTGTTGATCTGAATTCCCATTTGTTAATTTAGCCACTGCTCTAAAAAGTACCCTAGGATTTTTATTATTGCTATCTATTAATGTAGAATAGTATTCTGAGTGAGCTTTAAAGAGGGCTTTTTTATATTTATTTACACTCTCTGTCCATGCAATTTGAAAGACATGTAGCTTTGTTGTTCTCCATCTGCGCTCCAGTGTTCGACACTCACACACACTGGAAGCTAGGCACACAGTGAATGGCCTTGCCGCGGCAGCGCATGATAAGCAAATAAACAACATCATTGCTGGAGAGAGTGCAGATTGGGTAGTCGCGGCTGCGCACATAAAATCCGTTGCTGGGGAGACGAAACACATATATGGCGTTATTTCAGTGCCACTATTCTGAGCGCACGTAAAAAAATATTGCAAGTGCAAGTGTTGCATTTGAGGAGAAATTTATTTTGAGCGTACAAAGCTGAATTTGAGTGAACAAAATTCATTGCTGCGTGCAAAAAATGTATTTCAGTGTTTGCGCTTATCCATATACACACACACAATAGCACCCCCTCTCGCTCAGTTTTTTCATTTGCGCTTGCTGCGCAATGTGTTGCTGCGCTCACAAAATTCTCTGCTGCAAGCGCTCAACTCTCTGTACACCGTTATAAGTGTGCCACAAAACCAACCAATCACAGACTTGGTTTCAAAAATTCTGATTGGCTCTTACGGTCTCCAATCAGCTCGCTAGCTGCTGCATTCGGAAACAGTCCGAAATGTAGCTAAATCCAGCTAAACTCAATTAAACCCCAATTTGCGGATAATATCTTTAATTATTTTATTTTAAAATATATTATTTGTTAAGACTATCGTTGGTGTAGTATAATGTAGTTGCATTATACAACCATGCCAACTGACTGTTTCCGGAATGCAGCAGCTAGCGAGCTGATTGGAAACCGTAAGAGCCAATCAGAATTTTTGAAACCAAGTCTGTGATTGGTTGGTTTTGTGGCACACTTATAACGGTGTACAGAGAGTTGAGCGCTTCGCAGCAGAGAATGTTGTGGCGCAAGCAACACATTGCGAGCAAGCGCAAATGAAAAACTGGCGAGAGGGGTGCTATTGTGTGTGTGTATATGGATAAGCGCAAACACTGAAATACATTTTTTGCACGCAGCAATGAATTTTGTTCACTCAAATTCAGCTTTTGTACGCTCAAAATAAATTTCTCTTCAAAATGCAACACTTGCACTTGCAATCTTTTTTTACGTGCGCTCAATATTTTTTTACGTGTGCTCAGAATAGTGGCACTTAAATAACGCCATACACATACAATAATCAGCTGCACGCCAGTACAGATTAAAATACTTGCTGGAGAACTGCACAGTACTTGCTGTGGAGACGCCACGGGCACGATTATCACCTGCACGCCACACATTACATCAGTTGCTGGGGACACTCTGCTGATTGCCCACTGTTGTGACAGAAAATTAAAGTCATATTACGGACATCAAATTCAGTATTACTGTCAGAGAAAATTACAGGCATTTTACGGAAATACAAACCAAAAACAACAACAACATTTATTTATATAGCACATTTTCAAACAAATAATGTAGCTCAAAGTGCTCATTTTGCAAGATTTCAAGCCACATAACATGCTTCCATAACTTAACATGTGAACTGTGTTATTAATAATAATAATAATACATTTTATTTATATAGCACCTTTCCCATGCTCATTATTATCTAGCTGCAACAGAGACCAAAAGAAAGAAATAAGAATGTTCCCTAAAGCTTTATGGGTATTTAAGCTTCAATAACTGCTTAAGCATATAAGCATTTCTACCTCAATTCAGTTATCGAGTTCAATAGCATTACTAACTTTTTATAGACTAAAGACACTTCATCACAGCACATGCAATAAACAGTCTTTTTTAAAGATCAAAGTATTGCTTTGGTTCTGTTGCATCACACATCACCAAGCAAAACGTATACTCTTGCATTGACAGATAACATTATTTATAGCTTAAATGCTTGGGAAGGATTCTGATGAACAACTAACATGTGTTGAAGATATTTCTAGTATGTTATTTAGGAATAAAATGGTCCACAGGGATTTTCTTTCGTCTGCCATGTGTGCAGCACAGTAGTTTAAATCTTCCTCTACTTCACTGCCACAAAGTGCACAACTTATATGGTGTACTTTTACATATTACATAATGTATGTGTGTTTACACACTATTTGGTTTAGTGTGTGTATTTTAGGCATCTGTTTAAGAAAAGAAGACTACAGTTTTTATTATCACCATTCCTACATTACAGACGAATACCCAAAACACAATTATCAGGTGTTACTGGGTAAGACCTTCAAGTTACAATATAAAACCATCCAAAGATCAGTTTACTCAATCATTTAATCTATTTGAGGGCCACTTGAAGCTGAAAAGGCCAACACTTAAAAATGCCCTGGGGCCTCATGTATAACGGCGTGCGTAGCACTCACACTATAACATGGCGTAAGCACAAAAGCCGAAATGTGTTTACGCACAGCAAAATCCAGATGCAGGAATCTGTGCGTACTCCAACTTCCACGTTCTTCCGCTACATAAATCCCGATCAGCGTGAAAACTAACGCTCGTGCACGCGCTTTATGTAACACCCCAAATCCTCCCAGAATTACGCCTATTTGAATATGCAAATCAATATAAATCGCCCTTAAGCGCAGCCTTCTGTGAAAAGACAATGGGAAAAGCACGGGGAAAATATAAGAATTTCAGCGAATACCAAGTGGAGGCAAAGGAAAAACATACAATTTGTTCAAATAAACCGTGGAATAATCAACAAAATGAAGTTGATCGAGTGACATAGCGTGTTGGAGAAACTTGAAAGCTCACATTCACAAAATCGCACAGTGCCAGAAACAAAAAAGAAGTTGTCAGATATCAAAGTCGCCGTGAAAAGCCGAGTTGTAGCCCACTGTCTGAGTGTCATATGAAAGTTTATTAGGGTACAGAGAAAAAAAATAGGGACACGGTGGGGAAAAAGCATGAAATGTCAACTTCAATCTCGACATTTCCACTTTAATCACGTAGTTTATTTTGTCATTAAAGCAGAACATCATAAACTTCATCTTAAAATCGTTTAATCAACCAGTTTCTCAAATCACATCGTAATTAAAGTAGCACGTTAAATGCTTTGTTTCGTATTTGATCTTCTACTCATATGTGCTCTGTGTGTGTGAATCACTACTTGCTTTTTAAACCGACTCTCTTCCTCCAACTGGACACAGAGTCCATTACATTTGTGATATTACAGCTCTCTGAATAACTAAAATACTGAGATGTATACGTGATATCATTTTCATGATGATAGGAGTTAAAGCACGTTATTAAACATGTGTTTCACTTCGATGAAATAATTTATTGCAGCAGTACTCGGGGGCGGCTCTAGCCTTGTGGTGGCACTGGGCAGAGGAAGAATCGGTGGCTCCTTCATCGGCCAATGTCAGTAAGGTAGCTTATCACGGTGGATGGCCTCGTCCGTTGCGGACACTGCATAGCAGCCTCGTGCTCATGACACAAGCATTTATCTTTTGTCGAAATTTGTCGCTGCGTTTTTAGCTGTGTTGTTATTTTCTCTTTCTGTTTTATATTCAATATATATTGGCGTAGCCGTCACTGCAGTCAGTGCTTTTCTTTCCCCAAGTAACTGATCGCCATACAATCAGCTCTGTAATAGAATTTAAGCCATCTGTAAGCTTGGCGCCGATTCTTCAAATGTTTAAAGAACATTGAAATATCTTCGTAGTACATGTTTAATTATTCTATCCTTCACGACACTCCCAGTGAAGAATATAGATTATTTAAATGAAGTTAAACATATAAAAAATAAACATATTTTGCTGCATTTCACCTTAAAAATGATATCGTCATCATATGTAAATACGCGCTTTATAAAGTGGCCCAGGTTGTGAGATATTATAACTGCAGTACAAGTTTACAGTGAGGTGATTGTACTTATAAGTACAAACCGTTCTACAAGGAGCAATTGATTGAGTGCGTTTAAAGTTCTTGGGATTAAACTGTTTCTGAACCGCGAGGTCTGTACAGGAAAGGCTTTAAAACGTTTTGCAGTGGCTGAGACAGCGTGTCCATGAAACTGTATACTGATAATTCTCTTTCCGATCAGCTGCTGCTGTGATTCACACTCAGATACAGTGATATAAATACTCCGAGTCGTGCAGTGAGAGGAATATGGAAAAAGATGATCCGCTGTGGCAACTCCTAACGGGAGGAGCTGAAAGAAGACGAAGAAGAAGAAGAAGAAGGAGAAGTGAGCAACGCTAAAGCAGTTATGGTATTTGGAATACTATGGCTGTTCCCTAGACCATTATATTGTTACGAGTTAATTACAATCAGATGCATTACACTAATAAACAATATGCGGTTAATTTCTGTGTATTTATAAGGCCGCGTCATGAAAATAATGAGTAATCACACAAGAACAGTACCATTGCTTTGACGCTGGGTGCCGCCAGTTTTCAAAACCGAGCGGAAAACTTGCGTACGACAAGGCATGAGGTACCGTGGAAAAGTGCGTGGCTTTATGCCAAGTGTAGGTTTTATACATCGCGATTTGAACGTGGAAAAGTTCTTACGCAACATTTCTGTGCGTACGCACCGTTTATACATGAGGCCCCTGGTCATTTCAACAGCCACAGGACACTTGAAATTTTTTAGGATGTGGGAGTACCTTAAGAAAACTCATAGAAACTTAGGAAGAGCATGTCACCTTTGCATAGTGAGCAGAGCTAGTATTCAAGCAATGGATGCAAAAGGGGGCAACCATTTCATCAATGTGAGAAGAGGAAAATGCAGTTTATAAAAACATCCTATGACATAAGATACAAGTGTATGTGATCTAGGCGTTTTGTTACGTATAAAAGGATTCTTTGACTAAATACTGTAACTAAAACTGCTTGACTTACTACATTTTAATACTTTACCTATGTTAAAAGTGTGAAGACGGGCTGGATAAAGAATTCCTTTACACCTGTTCAGAATACTATTAGAAATCAAGTTGACAAATGTGTTTCTAGTCTATATACATACAAAACCAGTATTACTATGAGAGAAAATTAAAGACACACAATACAGGGACACATATTACAGCCACATACAAGCCAGTATTACTGTAAGAGAAAATATTATGGACGTATCTACTAACAACATGCCACCCAAAAAAAAAAAATGGACACGTCAAGTTACATAAAAGACACAGACAATCAAATCCTATATAAGCAACATCTCCTGGAAGAACGGTCAGCTCAACAAGTAAACATCAACAAAAGAAAGACAAAGAAAAATACGAGCAAATAGATCGATTGAAGAAAAAGAAAATGAGTGTCAGAAAAACGCTGAAAGACAGACTCAGAGGAGCAAACCTTAGAAATAGTTGCCATTTACTTGCCAGAACCAGCATTCAGCCACGGTCAGTTATATGTTGCATTATCGACAGTTAGAAGTTTCCCAGATGTTGTTGTCAAGGTTGTAGATGGTCCTGAACAAGGCAAACTGTTGCCAAACTCAGACAGAATATTTACAAGAAATGTTGTCTATAATGAAATTGTTTAGAAAAATTTCATGAGGTAAAAAAATAGAACATTTTTCCTAAATATCTTCTTCAGATATTGTGTATTACACATTGTTACAAAGTTTTACACTAAGGCAATTTTAATTATACTTACTGTATTGTCATATACATTTCTATTTTATTTTTATTATTATTTTACTTTACGCTTCTTGCAAAAATATTTTTGACAAAAAAAAATTAAGACAAGAAACAGAATGAGGTCAAGGTCCCTTGCCATTTAATATAGACTGTTCCTACTAATGTTTATTCACTACTGTTCTAACACCCGTTATTGTAACAGGCTTAATGTCTAGTTTAATATATATAGAGACTAGCCATCCCTCGCAGCTCCATCTGCATAGTAGTGAAACAGGACAGTGAGTAGTGCCCTGCCCGGCTCCCCACTCCTGATGTCATGCTTCCCCCATCCCTTCAGCCTGCATCCTCTCTCTCGGATTAGCGCAAATAAATCGGTACTGCAAGCGAGCTATGATACTTAGCACGATGAGAGAATTCGCAATATCAACCGCAATGTTCAAGCAAATTCAAGAAAAAAAAACCAAATCTAAATCCATTAAGAAGTTCTCTTGTGAAAAGCAGACAGACAGACAGACCTGATGCTGGATTTTATAAATACAGGGTAGGATTCAAAAGTAATGAGCCTCATTTTGTTCTGACACGAACATACCTCGCCGCGCGCCCCACTTGCCAGTGACGGCGACGGTGGGTGTTGGCTTCACAAAGCTCGGAGCGGTAGGATCGGCCTTGACGGGAACCCCTGTGCAGTAGTGCATTACACGGCGGAATGGAAAGTTCGTTAGAGCAACGTGATCAAGTTCTTCGTAGTGAAGGGGAATCATCCACTACGAGTTTGTCCCGCAAGGACAGACCGTGAATGCTGCTTACTACTTGGAAGTTCTGAAAAGGCTGAAAAGAAGCATCGTGCGCAAGCGAAGGGACATCAAGGACAGCTGGAAGCTTCACCACGATAACGCGCCCAGCCACACTGCCTTCATTGTAAGCGCCTACCTGGCCCGGGTGAACGTTCCCGTGGTCCCCCAGTCTCCCTACAGTCCGGACGTGTCGCCTTCTGACTCCTTCTTGTTTCCGCGCTTAAAATCAGCGCTGAAAGGAAAATGCTTCGACTCGATCGAGGACATCCAAGCAAATGTCAAGGCAACCCTTGCAACCAACCCGGAACAGGCCTACGTGGATGCCTTCGAGTCATGGAAAAGCCACCTACAAAGGTGTATTGATACAGGAGGTGCCTATTTTGACGACTATTAATTAGTTGTACCGATTTGCTCAATAAATTTGTCTTTTTGAACAAAGGCTCATTACTTTTGAATCCTACCCTGTATATACATGCATTGGCAATCTTAAATTGTCCCTGTGTTAGGATACAGCAGGTTCGATAATGGATGGCTGGATATATATATATATATATATATATATATATATATATATATATATTGTAAAGGACCGAGGAGACAGCAATAAGGGTTGGGGTTTTCCGCCCCGTATATTGTATACAGAAATTTTCCAAAACGTAAAGGTCAAAAGTATAAACTAAACAGTTCATAGCGACGCCGCCTCCTGGCGTCGCGCCATTTTATAGGGGTGGAGCCGGAAGTGAAGGACAGCTGGGAAGGACCGCAAGGGAGGATGGGAAGGATGACGCCAGGGCAAGATGGCGGAGGAAGGGCGGAAGTACGCACTGCGGTCAATCCAGGCCTATGGTGCAGGAAGGTCTCTTTTCTACAAGGAAGCAGAGGGAGAAAGTTAATACCCCGCCATTCCCTGGCGGCAATGTTTTCCCAGGTGTTCTCGAATCAATCCGGCCTCCTAATGCGTCGCGTGACACGATCCCCCTTAGCCCAGGACCGTCAGGTCGGGCGGACCTAACCGAGAGGTCGTGAATACGAGAGAGGCATCGGCATTGGCCTGAAGGGTGCCCCCGATAAGTGACAGTGAACTTATACGGCTGCAAGTCCAGGAACCACCTGGTGACCCGGGATTCGACTCTTTGTGCAGGGACATCCACTGAAGTGCAGCGTGATCAGTCACCAGAGCGAATTCGACCCAGCAGGTAGTAACGGAGGTGGGTCACTGCCCACTTAATGGCCAAGGCCTCCCTCTCCACTGCCGCATACGGGTCTCCCGGTCCATCAGTTTCCGCTAAGGTACATCACAGGGTGCTCGACACCATCGGCGCTTTGGCTCAGCACGGCGCCCAGGCCTGTGTCCGAAGCGTCGGTCTGGAGAATAAACGGGAGCCCAAAATCGGGCGTCCGTAACACAGGTGCCGACGTTAGGGCCTTCTTTAGGTCACTGAACGCGTGTTCTGCCTTGTCGGTCCACACCACGCGAGGGAGCCCTTTTGTCAGGTCAGTCAAGGGTGCTGCTCTTCGGAGAAGCGGGAACAAACCGGCGGTAGTAACCGCAAGCCCCAAGAAAGCCTGCACCTGTTTCTTGGTATTCGGACGGGCCATTCTAAGATGTCTTTAACTTTGGAGCCTGTGGCCGCACCTGTCCTTGTCCCACGAGGTAGCCTAAATATTTGGCCTCCTTTAATCCAAAAACACTTCCGGGGTTTATGCGGAGGCCGGCTTTAGCCAGTGTTCGGAGGACAGCTGCGACCTGCAGTAGATGCTCCTCCCAGGTGCCGGAATAGATGACAACGTCATCCAGGTAGGCGGCACTATAGGACTGGTGGGGCTTCAGCACTCTGTCTACCAGACGTTGGAAGGTCGCCGGGGCCCCGTGCAGCCCAAATGGGAGGACCTTGTACTGCCAGTGCCCGCTAGGGGTGCTAAAGGCCGTTTTTCCTTTGCGGATGCCGTTAAAGGAATTTGCCAATACCCTTTGTCATGTCAAGGGTAGTCAGATATCGAGCCGCACCCAGCCGCCAAGGAGGTCGTCAATGCGGGCATGGGGTAGGCATCGAACTTGGAGATCTGATTCAGACGCCTAAAGTCGTTACAGAACCTCCAGGAGCCGCCTGGCTTGGAGACGAGGACAATAGGGCTTGACCAGGGACTATGGCTCTCTTCAATTATGTCCATGTCCAACATACGTTTCACCTCCAGTTCGACCTCTGCGTTTTGCCTCCGGAGTCTGTAGGGCCTCTCCCGGACGATTACACCGGTCCGTGACTATATCGTGGCAATCAGCGGTCCGGCGGGTGACTCGCTCACCACCTCGGGATGGCTCGGAGGTTTGGGCTAACTCCTGCCGCTGCTTGGGGTCAGCTCTTCCCGAGGTTAAGGGCAGTTGTGCTCGTGAAAGGGAGAGTGACCTATGGGAGCTGGGAAGCTCCTCTCTATCTCTCAGGGCTTTAACAGGTTGACATGATAGATCCTCTCACTCGACGCGATTGGGCTGTTTCACCAAATAGTCGACGAGTCCTTTTCTCTCCTTAACCTCGTAAGGCCCTTGCCAGTGAGCGAGCAGCTTCGAGTGGGAGGTCGGGCGAGCACCATAACTTCGGTCCCCGGCGGAACTCCCTGAGGACGGAGTTGCGGTTGTAACACCGGCCTGCGCTGCTTGCGCACGAGTCACGTGCTCTTTTAGGAGGGGCCTGATCTTTGTGAGTCGGTCGCGCAGTTGCGCTATGTACTCCAAAATGTTAGAGGAGGGAAGGCCTCGGCCTCCCAGCCTTCTTTTAGGATGTCGAGGATTCCCGGGGTTGTCGCCCATAAAACAATTCAAATGGGGAGAAGCTAGTAGAGGCTTGAGGTACCTCCCGGTAGGCAAAAGCACGGCGGGAGGAGCTGGTCCCAGTTCCTGCCGTCAGCTGACTACCTTGCGAGCATCTGCTTAAGCGCCTGGTTAAAGCGTTCCACCAACCCGCCAGTTTGCGGGTGATAGACTGACGCTTTCAGGTGCTTTATCTGCAGTAATTTGGCTACCTCCTGAACGTATCCGATGAAGGGCGTACCCTGGTCCGTGAGGACCTCCTTGGGTATGCCCACGCGTGAAAACAAATTAACCAGTTCCGTGCGATGCTTTTAGTATTAGCGGGCGCAGGGGAACCGCCTCTGGGTACCGGGTGGCATAGTCCACCATGACTAGGATATACTTGTGGCCACGGGTTGAGGGCTCCAGGGTCCCACCAAATCGACCCCTATCCTTTCAAAGGGTACATCACTAGGGGAATAGGGACTAGAGGAGCACGGTCCCTCCTAGGAATCTGGCGGGTCTGGCACTCGGACAGGATTGACAGAACGCCGGACCTCCTCATTGATCCCAGGCCAGTAAAAACGGAGCTTAATTCTCTCCAGTGTTTTTTCGGCCCCGAGGTGGGCGCCTAGGAGGTGAGCATGTGCCAACTCGCATATCTCCGCCCGGAAGGTACGCTGAATTAGCAACAACTTCCGCACCTCGCCTCATGGGTAGCCACCGGTACAACAGATCATTTTCAAGGACAAAGAAGGGTTCCGCGGTGTGGATCCGTCCGCTGGTGAGCTGTTAGGCAGAACAACCGCATTCCGGGCAAAGCGCAGGGAATCATCATTCCACTGTTCCCTCTTAAAGGAGGCCGGCGTGGACCGAAACTGATGGTCCAGGCGCCGAGAGGGTCTTGGGCCTGGGCCTGGGAAGAGTTCCCTGGCTAGTCCCTTCCCGGCGGAATCTTCGGGTCAAGGTCCGTGGCCAGGAAAGGTCCCCGAACACCAGCGCCCATAGGGCCTGCCCTTGTGCACGGCGTGGAGGCCGCGGGAGGGTGCCTTTTCCCCTCATAACAAGATCCAACAGGCCCGGGGCGCGTAATGGCTTACCGCTGATTCTTTTAGACCAGTCTTGTCCCAAAATCACTGGGAAGGGGGTCAGGTAACACAGCGACCGCCATTTGGGTTGGTTCCCCTTCCAGGTGACATAGCAGTGAGCGGAACGATATGACCTAGTCCCCCATGCACACAAGTGACCAACAAACTGGTTTAACCACTGTTGCGGTAAGACAAAACGGCGAGCAACAATGGTAATGTTGCTGCCGGAATCAAACAAAGCCACCACGGCGTGCCCATTTAGCAACACCACTCCCGTGTTCGGACTCGCCAAGGGATGCGGCGGGGTACAATACCTCTCCGACGACGTCCAGGTGCAGTCCATAGGCTCCGGGGCGATGTGATGGGGGCAGGTTGGTAGTAGGTGGCCGGTCTCGCCACACTTGAAACAGCGCGGCGGTCCCGGCTTCTCTCTGGCTCTCGGTGGCGCTTCTGCAGCGCGTCGAGAGGGCTCGGGGGTGGCCGCCCGCCCCTGTCGGTTCCCGCGAGCAGGCTTTTCTGACCCCCCAAGTCGGAGGACCGCCAACTGACGCTCCAGGGCGTCTAGGAGGCCCGACATGTTTTGGTAGCGTGTCCCGGACCTGCTGGGCGAGGGAACTGGGCATCGCATTGACCAGGCCTTCACAGGCCACCTGCTCGACCACTTTCCGCCTGGGGTCCCTCTGGCCGTAGCCAGCGCCCATCTTGCCCCAGAACTCGAGCGCCTGGGCGCGAGCAGGCTTTTCGGGTCAAAGACCCAGTTCCGCCATTCGCCGCCTGCTGGCCGGGCTAATGCCGTGGCGGGCCAGTATTTCGGGCTTGAGGAGGTCGTAATTAGCGGCCTCCTCCTCAGGGAGGTCATAATAGGCCCGCAGCGCGGGTCCCTTCAGATATGGCGCCAGGATGGACGCCCACTGGACCGCTGCCACTGTTCCGGGTGGCGTCCTCTCAAACACGCCCAGGTAAGCCTCGACGTCCTCCGAAGGGCCCATCGGGACTAAAGGAGGAGGCGCCTGCCTGGGCGGGTCTGGTCTCGCCCGTTGGGCTTCTACCAACCTGGCCTTCGTGGCCTCCAGCTCCCGGGTGGTGGTGGCTTGCGCCTGCTGCAGCGCCTGGAGCTGGACGTTCATTGATTGCAGCACAGTGTTGAGGTCCTGTCCCTCCGTCATCTCGGGATCTCTGTATCCTGCCGACTACGCCAGTTGTAAAAGGACCGAGGAGACAGCAATAAGGGTTGGGGTTTTCCGGCCCTGTATATTGTATACAGAAATTTTCCAAAACGTAAAAGGTCAAAAGTATAAACTAAACAGTTCATAACGCGACGGCCGTCTCCTGGCGTCGCGGCCATTTTATAGGGGTGGAGCCGGAAGTGAAGGACAGCTGGGAAGGACCGCAAGGGAGGATGGGAAGGATGACGTCAGGGCAAGATGGCGGAGGAAGGGCGGAAGTACGCGACTGCGGTCAAACCAGGCCTATGGTGCTGGAAGGTCTCTTTTCTACAAGGAAGCAGAGGGAGAAAGTTAATACCCCGCCATTCCCTGGCGGCAAATGTTTTCCCAGGTGTTCTCGATTCAGTCCGCGGCCTCCTAATCGCTCGTGCGTGACAATATATATATATAGTAATAAAGGTGCTATACAGCGCCCGACCCGGCACAGACCACGCTGAGGCACGTGTTCACACTCAAAGGCTCTTTTATTTTTCTTCAGCTGTGTGACACGCCTTCCCCGTGCCACACAACCAAAACACAGTCCAAGCACAAAACACACAGTTACCACCAAACCAACACTTTCCTGCTCCACCACTCCTCCCAGGCAACCTCGTCCTCTTCCTCCCGATTCTGGCCTCGATTGCTGGGAGGCAGGCCCTTTTATACCCCACCCGGAAGTGATCCAGGTGCCTGACCAGCTGGTCTTAATTGCACCTCCAGATGGGGCTGATAAACCGTCCAGTGTTGTGGCTGGATCTCTGTAGCACCCCCTAGCGGCCACCCCATCTCCCAACCGGGCTGCTGTGGTGGACTCCATGTCCCATGGAGCCACGGGGGAGATTGAGGAGGAATCCACTGCCAGGGAGACTGCCCCCAAGCACCCCGGGGAAGGTATTGCAATGTCCACAATGGCTCCCCCGGGACGTATGCGGCAGAGGCATCCCGGCCGGGCATGGGATCCGGCTGTCCGTCACAATATATAAAAGTCAAAGTCATATGAAAAAGTTTGGGAACCCCTCTCAACCTGCATAATAATCGACTCTACTTTCAACAATAAAGATAACAGTGGTATGTCAGTCATTTCCTAGCAACATCTGAGCACTGCGGTGTTTTCTGAACAAAGATTTTTATTGAAGCAGTATTTAGTTGTGTGAAATTAAATCAAATGTGAAAGACTGGCTTTACAAAAATTGTGGGTCCCCTTGTCATTGTGCTGATTTGAATGCCTGTCACTGCTCAATGCTGATTACTTGGTTGGATGAGCTTGTTAAGCCTTGAACTTCATAGACAGGGGTGTCCAGTCATGAGTGGCCAAACATATTTAAGGTGGTCAATTGCAAATTTTGCTTCCTTACCTTAGACTCTCCTCTTAAGTGTGAAGCATGGGATCCTCAAAGCAACTCTCAAAAGATCTGAAAACAAAGATTTTTGAGTCTCCTGGTTTAGTGGAAGGCAACAAAAAGCCATCTCAGAGGTTTAAACTGTCAGTTTCAACTGCAAGGAATGGAATCAGGAAATGGAAGGCCACAAGCACAGTTGCTGTTAAACCAAACCCGCAGGTCTGGCAGGCCAAGAAAAATACAGGAGCGGCATATGAGCAGGATTGTGAGAATGGTGACAGACAACCCACAGATCACCTCCAAAGACTTGCAAGAACATCTCTCTGCAGATGGTGTATCTGTACATCGTTCTACAATTCAGTACAATTTGTACAAAGAACATCTGTATGGCAGGGTGATGAGAAAGAAGCCCTTTCTGCACTCACGCCACAAACAGAGTCAGTCGCTTGTTGTATGCCAATGCTCATTTAGACGAGCCAGATTCATTTAGGAACAAAGTGCTTTGGACTGATGAGACACAAATGGAGTTATTTGGTCAGAACAAAAAGTGCTTTGCATGGTGGAAGAAGAACACCGCATTCCAAGAAAAACACCTGCTACCTCCTGTCAAATGTGGTAGAGGTCCCATCATGCTGTGGGGCTGTGTGGCCAGTTCAGAGACTGGGGCCCTTGTTAAGTCGAGGGTCGGATGAATTCAACCCAACATCA
This sequence comes from Polypterus senegalus, assembly GCF_016835505.1. Classification (NCBI taxonomy): domain Eukaryota; kingdom Metazoa; phylum Chordata; class Cladistia; order Polypteriformes; family Polypteridae; genus Polypterus; species Polypterus senegalus. The sequence continues at coordinate 5,139,952 of NC_053162.1, read as the reverse complement.
ACAAATTCTTCAGGATAATGTTCAAGCATCAGTCACAAAGTTGAAGTTACACAAGGGATGGATATTCCAACAAGACAATGAGCCAAAACACAAAGGCATTCACGTAGAGGGAGAAGTACAATGTTCTGGAATGGCCGTCACAGTCCCCTGACTTGAATATCATCGAACATCTATGGGATGATTTGAAGCAGGCTGTCCATCAAATTGAACTGAGCTGGAGAGATTTTGTGTGAAGAATGGTCAGAAATACTTCCATCAGAGTCCAGACACTCATCAAAGGCTGTAAGAGGCGTCTAGAGACTGTTAGATGTGCAAAAGGAGGCTCACTAAGTATTGATGTCATATCTCTGTCGCGGTGCCCACATTTATGCACCTGTCATGATGCATATTGCATATTTTCTGTTAATCCAATAAACTTAATGTCACTGCTGAAATCCTACTGTTTCCATAAGGCATCTCGTTTATTAAAAGGAAGTTTCTACTTTGAAAGCTCAGCCAATGAGACACAAAAGTCTAAAGAATTAAGAGGGGTTCCCAAACTTTTTCATATGACTGTGTATATATACAGTATATATATATATATATATATATATATATATATATATATATATATATATATATATATATATATATATATATATATATACATACACATATATTGTCACACAAGTGCGTATGGGAGGCAGCTAAAGGGCTTGAGTAAGGACAGTTCCGAGACATACCGGGATGTGACAGAGTGCACTGACTCTTTTTCTCCCTTGCCTGCAGTTCATTCACGGGAGATTCCACCTGGTCCTATTGACGTCACTTCCGGGACCAGGCCAATGGAACAAGACCTTGCTGGCTTTGGTCCCTGTGATGTCACGTCCGGGCTCGCACCAATTGCTGAAGACCTACATGGGCCCGACCCCTTTGACTTCACTTGCTGTCTTCCCCTTTAAAAGCCTCCACCTTTTCCCTCACCCCTCAGTTCTGTTTTGGACTCGGTTTTGTGCACATCAGTGCGGTATCCATTCAAAGGAACTTTGCAGCCAGGAAACCAAATTATACGGGTGGCTGCCCCAAACCTTTATATGACTCTGTCTCGAGTTTGTGACAATATATATATATACTGTATATATATACTGTATATATATTGTAAGATATGGCCAGCCATGTACCCCAGCCAATACCTCCAGGCCGCCAGATGGAGCCCTCCTTGCAGCGTAGAGGTGCCCCAAATGCAAGCAGGGAATTATGGACAGTGGTCTTTAAATGCACAGCCCTGCTGGATACCATGGGGGCCGCCAGGAGTCGCTGCAGGGATGCCCAGGGACTATTTTCCCTACACTCCGGAAGTACGTCCCACTCACATGGACAGAAGAAGTGACGTGCTTCCGGGTTGAAGAAAAGAACTTTTACCTGACCCGGAAGTGATTGAGGATCACATGGACTGGGGATTGGGAACACTTCCGGGTCAGGGATTATAAAAGGACTGTGGGAGCTCCCAGACGACGAGCTGAGCTGGGTGGAAGGGTGGCAACGCGTCTGGGAGCTGGAGGATTGTATATTATTGATTTATGGTGATTTATATGAGTATTGTGGTGGAGAGTGTGCTTTGTGCACTGTGGCAACAAAATAAAGTCAATTTGAGGACTTTTACCTGGTGTCTGGAGTCGTGGACATATATATATTCAACCATTCTATGATCTGCTTCTCGCAACTGAAAGAGGGCATCGTAGCAGATGTTAGCCGAATTGATGACCAACCACAAGTGTTACCTGGTAGGTAACCACCCATACAATCAGATTGTGATTCAGACTACGAATGCCTTGAATGTAATTACCCCGATATACATACTGTCAAATAAACACAACACATGCCGTGGCGCAACACAAGAGACCTCAACGCTGATGTCTGAGGTTTGATTCCTGAAAGGGGGTGCAGTGAGTGTTTATGCCTGATGAGCCCAGAATTAGGGTGAAACACATGTCACTTACTCTTTGCATTATTTGACAGTAAAACTATTTCAACCCTATATATATATATATATATATATATATATATATATATATATATATATATATATATATATATATATATATATATATATATATATATATATATATATATATATATACAGTATATATACTTTGGTGGACGACCAGGATCCAGTTTCTTTGATCGCTGTTTCATAAATCCCCATTGTTAACAATTGGAACTGCACCTTGTCAGTGACTAAATGTAAGGCTTAAGTAAGCAAGTTATTCTTTTGATGGAAGTCGTCACTAAAATTGATGAGATGTCTTTTTTTTTTTTGCCCAGACTATTATGAGTTACACCGTATATGTTTTTGTTATGTGCATAAAAATCATATGAGTAATCAGCACATTTTGTTGTGGTCGTCGTTTTACTGCATTGTTCTTTCATGCCTTCATCTTATAATTTTGTGATTTGGGATACATTCTACAACCAGCCACTTCATTAAGCACCTTGCTATTAATTTTGTTATAAAATGTGTCACTTCTTACTGAAAAGATCCAAGTTTATATAATGCAGTGTTGATCAGAGGCTGTCCACTGAGTTATTGACAGTCTGATTTTCACCAGGCCCTGAATGTTCTACTACATTTTGTCATGAGCCCAAGTAATGAAGGCATTTCTCTTTTGTGCGGTTTTCTTTTTAGGCAATTCAATGCCAGCAAACCCCATGTGCCATCCTTCTCATCAAAGCTGGTGCCCGGCTGGACTGCGTGGATGAAAATCGCAACAGTGCTCTTCACTTTGCCGCTGCCATTGCAGATTGCTATTTGGCTAAAAAGCTTTTGATGTATGGAGCAAACATACATTTGGCCAATAACGTAAGTCTTTCAGATATATTATTATAGTGCCCCCACTAGGTCCATGAACACCAACATGACTGATCCTCAAAATTTATTTAAAATTAATAAAGACAACTGAATTGTTGAGGTTGACGAAAATGTAGGCAAGCACAGGGGCTTTTAAAGAAAAACAAAATAGTGTAGACAGGGCCTTGGATGGTTCAGAATAAGACTTAAGGCTTTTTTACTTGAGTTTTTTATTCCATTTAGGTGTCTATCTGGTTGCTATGCCTCTGTCATTCCAACAGATGGTGCATCACAAGCATTTGTAATAGGACATTTCTTACTACAAATGTTTGTGAGGTGTGTGTGGCACATCACAAACATTAACACTGTTTTTACAAATCCTATACCAACTTCCATAAAACAGAGACATATACATTGCATTTGTCATTCCAACAGATGGCACATCACAGACATGTGTAGTAATGCATGTTATTAATAGAAATGTTTGTGTTTTTATTTTGTTTATTATATGTTTTTATATATTGTTAGGTTTTAAGTCATTTTATTTCATGTTTTAGTAAGCTTTTCAACTTGTGTGCTTTTATGATTTAAATTGCCTTAGACACTTGCTGTGTAAACGAACACTGAAATAAAATTCTTGAAATCCTTGAAACCAAACAGGGTTTATCTAACCAACCGTCTCGTGTTTTAATAATGTTGTCAGGGGAACAAAAAACAGTGAAAGACGTCATGGATATCTGGCTTTAGGACATTTTTCCGGTTCAGGTTTTATCCTAACAGCAGTGTAGTAATAAGAAGCCAATGGATCCACATAGAGAGTGTGGCGCTGCTCATACACACCATGGACACAGCTTCACTTTGAAATATGGATGAACAGCACAGCTAGGCTGACCCATTTCATAAATCCCAGTGTTTTCATTTACCATTCTGAAAACTGTAATCACGAATTCTGTATTCCATATTTAGAGAGGCTGCACCCCTTTAATGGAAGCAGCAGTGAGAAATAATGTGAAGGTCATTGAAGCGTTCTTGGATGCCAACGCGGCCATTGACTGCCAGGACAACACACATGGGTGAGCTTTTTTTCTCTTTTGTTTCCGAATATTTCAGATTTGCACTTTATTTTGACCCTCGGGTTGTGACTTTTTCTTGTGAATACCAGTTGTGAGATCATAACAGTTAGAGACTGAAAAATACATTTAGGAAATGATCATTTTTTTAATGCTTAAGGAGACCACCATATTTTTTTTTATCTGGTTGTGTACATTTCTACTTCTAATTTCTTTATATAGTTTACTAGCTGTGCTACCTGTCTGAGATGGGTTAAAATCTAAATAATCAACACAGAGCTCAGCAGTAATGCTTGCACAGCACCATCTATTGGAATGTGCTTTGAAATGCATATAGTAATAAAATACATTGCATTTGTCATTCCAACAATTGGCACATCACAAACATTTCTATTAATAACATGCATTACTACAAATGTTTGTGATGTGCCATCTGTTGAAATGACAAATGCAATACATACAGTGGTGTCAAAAACTATTTGCCCCCTTCCTGATTTCTTATTCTTTTGCATGTTTGTCACACAAAATGTTTCTGATCATCAAACACATTTAACCATTAGTCAAATATAACACAAGTAAACACAAAATGCAGTTTTTAAATGATGGTTTTTATTATTTAGGGAGAAAAAAAAATCCAAACCTACATGGCCCTGTGTGAAAAGTAATTGCCCCCTGAACCTAATAACTGGTTGGGCCACCCTTAGCAGCAATAACTGCAATCAAGCTTTGCCATATAACTTGCAGTGAGTCTTTACAGCGCTCTGGAGGAATTTTGGCCCACTCATCTTTGCAGAATTGTTGTAATTCAGCTTTATTTGAGGGTTTTCTAGCATGAAGCGCCTTTTTAAGTTCATGCCATAGCATCTCAATTGGATTCAGGTCAGGACTTTGACTAGGCCACTCCAAAGTCTTCATTTTGTTTTTCTTCAGCCATTCAGAGGTGGATTTGCTGGTGTCTTTTGGGTCATTGTCCTGTCGCAGCACCCAAGATCGCTTCAGCTTGAGTTGACGAACAGATGGCCAGACATTCTCCTTCAGGATTTTTTGGTAGACAGTAGAATTCATGGTTCCATCTATCACAGCAAGCCTTCCAGGTCCTGAAGCAGCAAAACAACCCCAGACCATCACACTACCACCGCCATATTTTACTGTTGGTATGATGTTCTTTTTCTAAAATGCTGTGTTCCTTTTACGCCAGATGTAACGGGACATTTGCCTTCCAAAAAGTTCAACTGTTGTCTCATCAGTCCACAAGGTATTTTCCCAAAAGTCTTGGCAATCATTGAGATGTTTCTTAGCAAAATTGATACGAGCCCTAATGTTCTTTTGCTTAACAGTGGTTTGCGTCTTGGAAATCTGCCATGCAGGCCGTTTTTGCCCAGTCTCTTTCTTATGGTGGAGTCGTGAACACTGACCTTAATTGAGGCAAGTGAGGCCTGCAGCTCTTTAGACGTTGTCCTGGGGTCTTTTGTGACCTCTCTGATGAGTCGTCTCTGTTCTCTTGGGGTAATTTTGGTCAGCCGGCCACTCCTGGGAAGGTTCACCACTGTTCCATGTTTTTGCCATTTGTGGATAATGGCTCTCACTGTGGTTCGCTGGAGTCCCAAAGCTTTAGAAATGGCTTTATAACCTTTACCAGACTGATAGATCTCAATTACTTCTGTTCTCATTTGGTCCTGAATTTCTTTGGATCTTGGCATGATGTCTAGCTTTTGAGGTGCTTTTGGTCTACTTCTCTGTGTCAGGCAGCTCCTATTGAAGTGATTTCTTGATTGAAACAGGTGTGGCAGTAATCAGGAAATTGAACTCAGGTGTGATACACCACAGTTAGGTGGTTTTTGAACAGGGGGCAATTACTTTTTCACACAGGGCCATGTAGGTTTGGATTTTTTTTCTCCCTAAATAATAAAAACCATCATTTAAAAACTGCATTTTGTGTTTACTTGTGTTATATTTGACTAATGGTTAAATGTGTTTGATGATCAGAAACATTTTGTGTGACAAACAAGCAAAAGAATAAGAAATCAGGAAGGGGGCAAATAGTTTTTCGCACCACTGTATGTCTCTATTATATACAACTTGGTATGGGATTTATAAACGCAGTGTTAAACATTTGTAGTAATAAATGTCCTATTGCAAATGTTTGTGATGAGTGACAGAGGCATAGAAACTAGAGAGATACACAGATAACAGACAGAAATCATTTGTCCTTTTATTATTGTGGATACATAGATTTCTGTCCATCTGGCAATTATTGTCTGTTGGATGTATTCAGTGTTTATGCCTTGCGGTGCAGTGTGTCCGTCTGGCTGTTATGTCTCTGCTACATGCCATTTGGTATGGTATTTGTAAAAGCAGAGCTAATGTTTGTCTGTTGGAATGACAAATGGAATGCATTTAATTACTACAAATGCTTGTGATGCTGCATCTTTTGGAGTAGCAGAGGCATAGTAACCAGATAAGACACACAGGTACACAGACACACCCATACTTGTGCTTTTATTAAGTAGAATAATTTGAAGTCTTTCTATTCGTCATTTACTATCTGTTGGATGTATTTAGTGTTAATGACTTGCCATGCAGTGTGGCTGATGTCTCTGTTACTTGCAATTTGGTATGGAATTTGTAAAAGCACTGCTAATATTTGTGATGCACCATGTGTTGAAGTGACAAATGCACTGAATTTTGTTACTACAAACGTTTGTGATGTGCCAACTGTTGGATGATAGAGAAATAGCAAACAGATGGCACATACAGGTACACAGATGCTTATCCATTTAATATGGTGGATTAATAATATATTCATAGATAATGAATTAAATATTAATTAACAAGCAATAAAATTTATTCTGTTTATATAAGCACCAATTATAATGGATGGATAGGAGAGACTGCTTCCCAGGGCCATGTGCTTTCCCCATTACACTGGGTGGCAACATCCCTGTAGTGTGCATCCCATTGGGACACCTGCAGGTCTGCATGGGAGTTGTAGTTTTGACGGGCAGCCCTGTTGGGGTTCTCGGGTGCCACTAGATGGAGCTGCTGGACGCAGACTTTCCTATCAAGAGGAGGTTGTGTCTTATCCGGAAGTACTTCCTGGATTCAATGTGATAGCACCAGAAGTACTTTTGGGTCCAGTATAAAGGGAGCTGCTCCGCTTCATTCAGGTGTCAGATTCGGGAGAGAAGACAGATGAAGTTCACCTGGGTGGACTGGAAAATGGAAGAGTCAAATAATGTAGCTGGAATTGTGGAAAACATTAAGGTATTTGTGGCAATAAACCTCCATCCATCCATCCTTCCATTATCCAACCCGCTATTTCCTAACTACAGGGTCACGGGGGTCCGCTGGAGCCAATCCCAGCCAACACAGGGCACAAGGCAGGAAACAAAACCCGGGCAGGACGCCAGCCCACCGCAGGCAATAAATCTCATTATTGAAAACTGAAACTGTGTCTGTGCAGATGTGACTTGAGGTTTGAGGTGCTACAATGCCCCCTATTGGTTCACAATATATGAAAATAATCTACAAATTATTAAATTACTAGGGGGCTTTGCCCCATGCTTGCTTCGCTCGCCAACCCCCTTGCCTGTGCTATGCGCTGACCTCTTTGCGGTTCTGCTGCTCGCGTATAGGGATGTGGTTGTACAATTTAAACAGATTTTTATTTTCATGGGAATTGTTACATTTGCATAACAGAAATATTTTACAGTACAGTGAGTAATTAACCATATCAAAAAGAGTAAAATGTAATCATTTGAAACTAAATTATGTTTCATGTTGAGTTAGAGGTATTTGTTGCGTAATACGTTTTCGTTCTGTTTGGCTTTGAAATGAATACACAAATGCTTTTTAAACTTACATATTTACTGTTAAACTTCAGTTAAAAACAATTTTTTGAATGAACTTTTTGTCATTATCGCATTGAATTTTGATTCATCGTGACAACACAACGTATTACTGCCTGTGATTGAATTTCGTTTCTTTCTCTCTATTAAATTAAACAACTTTTTCGAATGTTTGTCCTGTGATTTGTTAATTGTCTTTGTAAAAGCTATTCTAACAGGAAACTGTTAACGTTTTAATACGAAAGGCATACCAAGATCTCCTTTATTGTGTAATGTTATCCTCTGAAGATGTACTTCATTACCTTTCTTGGATACATCCTCCTTTCTACAGTAATTCGTGAGGTTGAAGACCGGACCGTGTTAACGGTTGTAGATATTCTTCGTGTGTGGTATAGCGGGTCCACAGATTCCGCCAAAAAAGCCAGTTTTAATAAATAATCACTGCACTTGCGGCTTAGCGTGGTGGCGTGGTGGTTGTGTGGCTGAAGCGGTTCCCGGGATGATTCGTGATGTGGGCATTTCTTACCTAAGTGCACAGGTGAGAAACCATCTGCATCCGTGATTGTTTTTGGGGCTGCTGATTTGCCACAGCTGCCACATCCTCTTCATAAATAGAAGCGAGGCGGCCGATGATGAAAAAAGTGAAAGTAAAAGAAACGGTGGTTGCAGGAGAGAGGGAGAGAGAGAGAGAGAGGGAGAGAGAGCGAGCAAGCCAGCGGGGGTTGTTGAGTGAGAGAGGGAGAGATAGCGCAGGAGAGAGAGAGAGAGAGCGTGAGCCAGCGGGAGAGAGAGAGAGCGAGAGTGAGCGAGCCAGCGAGAGAGAGCAAGTGAGCCAGTACGAGAGAGAGAGAGCAAGCTAGCCAGCGGGAGAGAGAGAGAGAGAGAGAGAGAGAGAGAGAGAGAGAGAGTGAGCAAGTCAGCGGGAGAGAGAGCGAGCGAGTGGGAGAGAGAGCGAGAGTGAGTGAGCCAGCGAAAGAGAGAGAGAGAGCGAGTGAGCGAGCCAGCGGGGGTGGGGGGGAGAGGGAGAAATAGTGCGGGAGAGATAGAGAGAGAGCGAGCGAGCCGGTGGGAGAGAGAGCGAGCGAGCGGGAGAGAGAGCGAGAGTGAGCGAGCCAGCGAAAGAGAGAGAGAGAGAGAGAGTGAGTGAGTGAGCCAGCGCGAGAGAGAGAGAGAGAGAGAGCGTGAGCGAGCAAGCCAACGAGGGTGGGGGGGAGAGGGAGAGATAGCACGAGAGAGAAAGAGAGCAAGCGAACGAGCCAGCGGGAGAAAGAGAGAGCAAGTGAGCCAGTGCAGGAGAGAGCGAGAGTGAGCGAGCCGATGGACAGTGAGCCCTAACAGGGCTGTTTGGCCAACACCTAAGGCAGTTGGTAGTGGTCGTTCCCGCTGAGCATACTGAGGAGCGGGAGTGACCAGCAGAAGGGTGGCTCGCCATAGAGGACTGCGGGAGTCAGGAGACTTGGATGGAGAAGCCCCAAAGTGAGCGTCCTGGCCGCTGGGTGAAAGCCAAGTCTCGGTCTGGAGAGTGCGCGACCAAAGCCAGGAATCGGGAGGCCTCCAGACCAGTAGAGTGGAGAGAAGGCCAGCTGCAGGAAGGGAGACTCCCCTGTTGAGAGGCCTGATGGGAGAAGTAGGGGAGCCGCTAGGTAAAAGACCACGGGCTTTGGATTTCTTAAAGGGACTGCTTCCAGCGTTATTTTAACCTTGTTGTCATTTTAAAGGATTGTTTTTTCCTCTGGTGTTTTTAACCTCCACTTCACTTCTGTTTTAATGGATTATTTATTTGAAGATTTGATGCACTGCACTTTTATTTGAACACTTGTTTTTGTTTGTTGTTTTTAAATAAAAGCACTTTAGCACCATCCCCATGCTCCATTGTTGTGCCTCACTGCCGAGCTCATCGGTAACATTACTGATGGTGCAGGGTTCAAGGGCTCCCGGAAGCAAGTGATTGCTCTGTTGATTGCCCTTCATGATGAAATTCTTCAATAAGATTTGGACATAACACGTCTTCTTTAATTTGGGAACTTAAAGTGAGGAAAACGTTAAAATTTATAAGAGCTGAGAGAGCAAGAACTGTGTCTGTGAAAAGCATTCACGCGAATGAGGGGTGAGAGGGCCGTGTGCGCGGTTGAAAATGGTGGAGAGGAGGGTGGGACTTGAAAAAAAAATTGAATGGCCAAAGTCTCAACTCACGGGACTTGAAAAAATCTTCCAAAAAGTCTCATCTCGTTGCAGGATTTTTTTTTTCTATAATAGAGAGATATATTTGTGATTTGGGGAAAGCCCCATTCTGGATTTCCCATATACTATATGAATTAAAAGAATTGATTCATTTAAACGAGGAGTGTGAAAGCCTTGAATCAGTAAAGTGAATCAAAATGCCCATCACTAGCTGAAAGAAAGTTTTTTCAGGTCAGCCCATTTTTATGTCAATAACCAGTGGATTTTCCTTTCTGTGTTTAGCACGCCTTTGATGCAGGCTGCGATGAATGGAAACGTTGAAGCTCTTCAGTTGCTCTTGATGCGTGGCGCAGACACGGCAATAAAAGACTGGATGGGCCGCACTGCCAGCGACTATGCACAGATGAACAAACAAGATGAGTAAAGTGTCATTTACCCTCATAGTATACTGTACTGTATGTAAAGGTATAACTCCGCTGGAAAAGGATTGTTTCCTTATTGTGTGCTCTAACCCACCATAATGTATCATCATGCTTTTGATTCGTCAAAAAATTTCTAAGGATCTCAACGTTTTAGGGTCCCCCCGATCCCGAAAACTTCGATATCTCGTTGATGGGTGTGTGTCTGTCTGTTTCTTGAGGATGGTCTAGAGACGGGTTTAGACCAGGGGTCCTCAATCACAGTCCTGGAGGGCTACAGTGGCTGCAGGTTTTTATTCCAATTAATATCCTAATTAGAAGACAGTCCATGCTAATAATAAAACTTGGTATTGCCAAACCTCTCTTTGAACATGAGAGGTTGGGCAGCAAATTAAAAGAAGTGGGAGTTCAGGGTGATGTTTTTAGATGGGTGCAGAATTGGCTCAGACACAGGAAGCAGAGGATGATGAGGGTGTGAGGAACTTCATCAGAACTGGCCAATGCTAAGAGTGGTGACCAGCAGGGGTCAGTGCTGGGGCCGCTGCTATTTTTAAAATCTATAAATGATTTAGATAGGAATATACAGTGTATCCGGAAAGTATTCCCAGCGCATCACTTTTTCCACATTTTGTTATGTTACAGCCTTATTCCTAAATGGATTAAATTCATTCTTTTCCTCAGAATTCTACACACACGACGGATGTATTATTTATTCTTAATCAATTTGCAAAAAACCTCATTTAAACTTTTTCCACATTGTCATTATGCGGTGTCGTGTGTAGAAACTTAAGCCTGTGTTTGAGATGATGATGATGATGTGCTGATTAGTTTTTGAATCAAATCGTGCAACAGAAAGAGGCCCTCGAGAGGAACCCTCAAACACCGTAATGAATTCTTCTCGTCAACTCGTCAAAGAATGGAATTCTGGAATTGTGCAAAGGTATTTGCGGCAATAAATCTCCATCCATCCATCCATCCATTATCCAACCTGCTATATCCCAACTACAGGGTCACGGGGGTCTGCTGGAGCCAATCCCAGCCAACACGGGTCACAATGCAGGAAACAAACCCCGGACAGGGCGCCAGCCCACCGCAGGGCACACACACACCAAGCACACACTAGGGACAATATCCATCCATCCATTTTCTAACCCGCTGAATCCGAATACAGGGTCACGGGGGTCTGCCGGAGCCAATCCCAGCCAACACAGGGCAGGAACCAATCCTGGGCAGGGTGCCAACCCACCGCAGGACACACACAAACACACCCACCACACACTAGGGCCAATTTAGAATCGCCAATCCACCTAACCTGCATGTCTTTGGATTGTGGGAGGAAACCGGAGCGCCTGGAGGAAACCCACGCAGGGAGGACCCGGGAAGCTACCACTGCGCCACCGTGCCGCCTAGGGACAATATACAACAGCCAATGCACCTTGGCAAATTTTTTTCTGACGATTCCAATAGTTTCAAAGAGCCTGGGCTTTTTACAGCATGGGCTTACACAGCTAGTAAAAAAAATAATAATTTTTGGGTATCATAAATCTTTTAAAATGCGATGTTCAGCCCATAACAGATTTGCTTTTCAGATGTCTCCAGCTTATTATGGACCACGAGAGAGAGAGCGGGTTTCCCAGCTCCTGCAGTCTGATCAGGAGTCCAGCTCAAGAGCAAAAGGCAAGTCCAGCAAAAGGCAAAAAAATGGAAATGGAAAATGGTAAATATATAATAACAGCGGGATTCTAATGGGTGGGGCCCTGAGTTATGATGTGTTTATAGAAACAGTAGAACTGACTAATGATAGAAACTTCATAAATACAGTGCATACCTTCATGGATGTGTAAACGATCCAATCATGTTCGGTGCTGGAAATGGTCGCCTTCTTCTTGCAAACATTCATCAACACGGCATGCATTGTGGGGGTGATGGCAGACATTCCCTGTTCAATGTTTCGCTGTTTTTTGGCTTGCTCTTGCACATTTTCCATTCAGAAGAAAACCGGAGGTGACAGGTTCAGGGAATAAGTTGGCCACAGTCCCTATGAAATGAGCCGACTGCCATAAAATGATTCAATTTGTGCCATGCTGCGAGGTGGTATGTGACATGTTGCCCCATCTTGCTGAAAATTACCTTCACTGTTCTCATGGTCATTCACAAATAAGTCAAAACATTTGTACTTTTACCCAGGAATACCGTGATCATTATTTCGTTTGGATTGCTTCATTATTAAGACAGTAATACATCGTCCATTAGAATCACCCTGTGTGTGTAGTGTTGACGCTGTTGCTGCGATCAAATAATTGGTCGGCACCAGGCACTCTGTGGTATCAAAGTTTGCAGATTAATAATAAGAAATCTCTTTGTCTTGCTGATGATTAGTTGCAGGCTGTTGTCCCTGCAGAATAAGATGAACTCCTCCATAAGCTCCCTGTACTCAACTTGTCTCTGTTACTAATGCAGTCTATGATGGAGCAGTCATCTGAAAATTTCTGCAGATGGTATTGTGCTGGACGTATGTTGTGTTTTCAGGATTTTTTGATGTTTCTCCTCCTGGTCTCCACAATTTATTTCTATTTGTCCTCCTTTACTTTGGCAAACATATCACCCGTGGGTTATTTTGCCTTAAATTCAATTTTTATTTTTGGTAGTCCCCCACTGCTGAGCACAAGAGGATGTTCCAGGAAATGGTTCATTTAATAATACGCTACCGTGGCTGTCCGTTTGTCTGTCCAGGATTTTAAATCACCTGCGGCTCGCAAACTGTTTGACCTGAAATTTGGTACACATATACTACGTGACCTCTACTATCTGCTCTCGGGGGGGATGATTGATCTCCAAGGTTATGCCTCTTTTTATTTTATTTTATTTTATTGAAGAATCAACTCTCAGCAGCGGCCAGCAGTACGCATGCGTACGGGCGCCATTCTCATCCCTACCACTTTTGCGGTCACTTCCCCTAATTCTTCATATCTTAAATCATTCTTGAGGCAGATTGAAGACTTAAGTGCCAGCTTAATTTAGGGAAAATATACTAAGTAATTGCAACACAAACACTGACTTCATCAGTTTTAACTCGAAAAGATGCAGACGAAAGAAGAGAAGAAGTGGGCCGCTAGGGTGGAGAAGAGAAGAGCTGCTCAGGAAGCGGCAAGCACATCAACCTCTGAGCAAACGAATGATAAACACACAGAGAAAGAAAGAAATATTGTGTCAAGTGTACATCGTGCAGTGTGCCGTCACTGGTTTTAGTCATAATATGCGTGTTTTTGACATCGTGAGCATATGACTGGATACCTCATATTTGACGTTTGTGACACAAGCAATCTGAGATTTTTCTTTTTCATGAATGCTTTTGTTTGGCTGTTCAGCATGGGGAAGCCCGCTGTATCAAACACTTTATTATTTTCATTTTCTATGAAAGCGTGAGATGAATTTTTTTCCTTAGCCGTCACTACAAACAACACAGTGTTAAGTAAGTCAGTCAGTCAGTCAGTTGTAGCGGATGCCACATGTGCTATTATTCTGTGGGCAGTTGCTGCCTCTTTGGGTGCATTACAGGAAAAAAAGGATGCTGTAAATACACCTTTAAGGGGGAGGTCATAACTCGGACAGGGCGGTTGGTGTTGAAAACTTAAAAGCCGGAAAAGAAGGGGGGAAAGGGAGACATCTTGTGGCGGAGCAAAGAGAAGGACAAGGTAGCGCCAAGAAATGGATCTGCTGGAACAAGTTCTTTTTCTTTTTGGGAGACTCAGCGACACAAGGGAGACGCGTCTCTGAAGGCGGACTCTTTTTTCTTTGATTTAAGCTGTGAATATCTTGGACCGGTAGGACTAAACTTTATTGTTATCAGCTCGACAGCCGGCGTATTCCGTTAGGGTTTCTCTTTGCCCTGAACAATAAGGACAGTAAACCCATTTGGACAGTCTGGGTTTTCTTATTCTGAACATCACGTGTTTAAACCAGAGAGGAGGGTTTTGATTGTTAGGTATTTATTTGTTTGTTTGTTTTTCTTTATATATGTAAAATAATATATTTGTTCTTTAGCTTCTTCTTTATTTGGTGTCATGGCTTGTGGTTAATGCTAGGCTGGGACAGGTGGTGGGGGTCAATAAAAGGACGAGCGTTGGTCACGTTGCCCGATAGATATTGAACTGCTTTACACTAGCAGTTTTCTAATCGTGCCTTAACTCGGGGTTTAGTTGTTTGCCCCGGGGATAGCGGTACACAGTCATCATCCAACCCGCTATATCCTAACTACAGGGTCACGGGGGTCTGCTGTTGTGGAGCCAACACAGGGTGCAAGGCAGGAACAAATCCCTGGGCAGGGCGCCAGCCCACCACAGACAGTGTTAAGTAATTCAGTGGTTCTCAAACTGTGGGGTGAGCCCCCCTAGGGGGGGCGCGAAGTAACAAAAAGGGGGGTGTGAAGATGTGAAAAAAAGAAAATATCCATCCATTTTCCAACCCACTGAATCTAAACACAGAATCACAGGGGTCTGCTGGAGCCAATCCCAGAGTACAAGGCAGGAACCAATTCCAGGCAGGGTGCCAACCCACCACAGGACACACACTATTGCCAATTTAGAATCGCCAATCCACCTTACCTGCATGTCTTTGGACTGTGGAAGGAAACCGGAGCAAACCCACACGGGGAGAACTTGCAAACTCCACGCAGGGAGGATCCGGGAAGCGAACCTAACTGTGAGGCAGCAGCGCTACCCACTGCGCCACCGTGCTGCCCAACAAGAAAATATGAAAAATACATCTATTGAAACCAAAACAAATGAACTTAAACTACATTCTGATACTAGAAAAATAAATATAGAGTTAGATAAATGTCAATAAAAGTTAAGTAGGTATAATAAAATATGCATCTGTGATATATCATTAATTAATAAAGAACAAATTGGTATTAGTGGGCTCCTTTCAAAAAAAAGGGGGCACGATTAAAACTGTTATGAAAAGTCGGGTCACAAATACTTAAAGGTTGAGAAACACTGAAGTAATTGATTAAAATGATGTTTAAGTAAATACCTTTCAGCTAAAAGAGATTGACAAGAAACATAATAGAATTGTTCACAATGATAATGGAGCTGCTCTTGTCCCTTTAAAATGAGCTAAAGATAAATCAACAAAATGAGTAAATGGATCATGTTTAAAAATATTATTTTGTTATGCCTAACGTATGTGCAAATGGTGGCAAATTTAATTAATTATATTTGTTTTCCCTCTGAGAATCAAATGAACAAGTGGAACTAAGCAGAAGCAACCTGGAGCTGGAAATGAAAAAGGTAAGAAGAACACTTCAGGGGGCCGAGCCGTGGACTCTTTTGAGAATTTGGTTGGGAAATTTCCAGACATTTTCAGTTGCCTTCCATTCTGCAAAATTTTGCCACCACTTCTGTGCATATTTTGAGTGTCTCTATCTATCTGTAATACAGGGCCTATAAAAAAAAAGTAGTCATTCCTTGGAAGTTTTCACATTTTATCTCTCTATTATATAAAAAAAATCCTGCGATGCGGCAAGACTTTTTGGAAGAGATGACTTAAAGTCCCACGAGACGAGACTTTGCGATGAAACGAGGAGAGCGATGCAACATAGAATCGAAAGAGTTAAACGATTGGACATTTTAGAAATTCATGGTTTGTCAGACACACTTGCTGTGCTCTCACCTCTCATTCATGTGATTGCTTTTGTCGAAACGACAGTTCAGTTAGGTTTATATTTATGATCACGGAGAAGCGATGCAACATAGAATTGAAAGAGTTAAATGATCAGACACATTAGACTCTTCTTCTTCTTTTAGCTGCTCTCGTTACGGGTCGCCACAACAGATCATCTTCTTTCATATCTTTCTGTCTTTGTCATCTTGTTCTGTTACATCCATCATCTGCATGTCCTCTCTCACCACATCCATAAACCTTCTCTTAGGCTTTCCTCTTTTCCTCTTCCCTGGCAGCTCTATCCTTAGCATCCTTCTCCCAATATACTCAGCATCTCCCCTCTGCATATGTCCAAACCAACGCAATCTCACCTCTCTGACTTTGCCTCCCAACCATCCCACCTGAGCTGACCCTCTAATGTCCTCATTCCTACTCTTGTCCATCCTCGTCACACCCAATGCAAATCTTAGCATCTTTAACTCTGCCACCTCCAGCTCTGTCTCCTACGTTCTGGTCAGTGCCACCGTCTCCAACCCATATCACATAGCTGGTCTCACTACCGTCCTGTAGACCTTCCTTTTCACTTTTGCTGATTCCTGTCTGTCACAAATCACTCCTGACACTCTTCTCTACCCACTCCACCCTGCCTGCACTCCCTTCTTCACTTCTCTTCCACACTCCACATTACTCTAAACTGTTGATCCCAAGTATTTAAACTCATCCACCTTTGCCAACTCTACTCCCTCATCTTCACCATTCCACTGCCCTCCCTCTCATTCACACACATGTATTCGGTCTTGATGGTCCTACTGACCTTCATTCCTCTCCTTTAAAAGAGCATATCTCTCCAGGGTCTCCTCAACCTGCTCCCTACTCTCGCTACAGATCACAATGTCATCAGCAAACATCACAGTCCACGGGGACTCCTGTCTAATCTTGTCTGTCAGCCTGTCCATCACCATTGCAAATAAGAAAGGGCTCAGAGCCGATCCCTGATGTAATCCCACCTCCATCACTCCTACCGCAGACCTCACCACTGTCACACTTCCCTCGTACATATCCTGCACAACTCTTACGTACTTCTCTGCCACTCCCAACTTCCTCATACAATACCACATCTACTCTCTTGTCACCCTGTCATATGCTTTCTCCATGTCCACAAAGACAGAATGCAACTCCTTCTGGCCTTCTCTATACTTCTCCATCAAAACCCTCAGAGCAAACATTGCATCTGTGGTGCTCTTTCTTGGCATGAAACCATCCTCCTGCTCACTAATCATCACCTCACTACTTAAACGAGCTTCCACTACTCTTTCCCATAACTTCATGCTGTGGCTCATCAATTTTATTCCCCTGTAGTTACTGCAGCCTTGCATATCCCCCTTATGCATCAGTACACTTCTTCTCCAGCCCTCAGGCATCCTCTTACTTTTCAAGATTCCATTAAACAATCTGATTAAAAACGCCACTGTCATCACTCCTAAACACCTCCATGCTTCCACAGGTATGTCATCTGGACCAACGGCTTTTCCATTCTTCATCCTCTTCATCGCTGTCCTTACTTCCTCCTTGCCAATCCATTGCACTTCCTGATTCACTATCTCCACATCATCCAACCTCTTCTCTCTATCATTTTCTTTGTTCATCAGCCTCTCAAAGTACTCTTTCCATCTGCTCAACACACACTCCTCACTTGTGAGTACATTTCCATCTTTATCCTTTATCACCCTAACCTGCTGCAAATCTTTCCCAGTTCGGTCCCTCTGTCTAGCTCATCAGTCCTTATGTCCCTCCTTAGTGTCCAACCTCTCATACAACTCATCATACTCCTTTTCTTTAGCCTTTGCCACCTCTCTCTTCACCTTGTGCCTTATCTCCTTGTACTGCTGTCTACTTTTTGCATCTCTCTGACTATCCAACATCTTCTTTGCCATCCTCTTCCTCTGTATACTCTCCTATATTTCCTCATTCCACCACCAGGTTTCCTTTTCCTCCTTGCTCTTTCCAGTTGTCATGCCAAACACCCTTCTTGCTGTCACCCTTACTACATCTGCTGTAGTTGCCCAGCTGTCTGGTAACTCTTCACTGCCACCCAGTGCCTGTCTCACCTCCTCCCTAAACTCAACCTTGTATTCTTCCTTTTTCAACTTCCACCATTTGATCCTTGGCTCTGCCCTCACTCTCTTCCTCTTTTTGATCTCCAACATCATCCTACAGACCACCATCCTATGCTGCTTAACTACATTTTCCCTCTGCCACCACTTTGCAGTCTTTAATCTCCTTCTGCATAAAATGTAATCTATCTGTGTGCATCTTCCTCCACTCTTGTACGTCACCCTGTGTTCCTCCCTCTTCTTAAAATACGTATTCACCACAGCCATGTCCATCCTTTTGGCAAAATCCACTTTCATCTGACCTTCTTCATTCCTCTCCTTGACACCATACCTACCCTTCATCTCCTTGTCTCCTGTGTTCCCTTCACCAACATGCCCATTGAAATCCGCTCCAATCACCACTTTCTGTCCCTTGAGTACACTGCTCATCACTTCATCCAACTCACTCCAAAAATCTTCTTTCTCCTCCATCGCACACCCAACTTGCAGGGCAAATACACTAACATTCATCATCACACTTCCAACAACATTTATTTATATAGCACATTTTCATACAAATAATGTAGCTTAAAGTGTTACAGTTTCCAGCTTCATCATCATCACTCTGTCTGACACTCTTTTCACCTCCAAAAACACTCTTGACATGCTGTTCCTTCAGAATAACCCCTACTCCATTTCTCCTCCCATCCACACCATGATAGAGCAATTTGAATCCACCTCCGATCCAGCAGGCCTTACTCCCCTTCCATTTAGTTTCTTACAGACACAATATATCAACCTTCCTTCTCTCCATCATATCTGCTAACTCTCTTCCCTTACCAGTCATACTGCCAACATTCAAAGTCCTTACCCTCAGTTCCACTCTCTTTACCTTCATCCTCTCCTCCTGCTTTCAGACACATCTTATACCCTCTTCTTCTACTTCTTCTTCTTCTACTACTACAACTACTACTGGCAAAATATCCAAATCTACAATAATCTGTTCAGGTTCACATCATTCAATGCTCAAAATAAATAGATTTACATGATTCTGGACCATACACTATGAGAATCTGTGTTCCTGCAACAATTAAAGCTACTACAAGTTTAACTTTGAAGAAACCACAATTCGGAAACACAGAGAAGTGATGCAACATACAATCGAAAGAGTTAAGTGATTGAATGTATTAGAAATTCAGTCCCCATGAAAATAGCAATCTGTTAAAATTGTACATTCGCTTACCCATACGCGAGCAGCAAAGCCGCGAAGTGACTGGCGCATATCGCCAGGCCGGGGATTAGCGAACAAAGTGAGCAGGGGGCAGAGCCCTCTAGTTGTTACACAATGTTGAATCCCAGTGGATTTCAATGCAAAGAGGCTCTTAAGGTCCAAGAGAAAACGGATTTGTGCAACGTGGTCTAAATCAATCTTTATAAGTAGAGAAAATTCTAAGGGTAGTGTCTGTCTGTCATACGATCACTCACGAAGCACTGCATCTACAACTATGATCTTGGTCCACATTTAAACAAGCTTCCCCCTTGAGCTGAAAGAATTCTGCTAGATCCCCTAAAGATTTTGAAGACCTTGATGAGGTCCCCACATTGCCTCCACTGCTTGAGACTTAAGAGGTTTAAGTGAGAGTTCAGGATGTTGTTTGTAGATGCCTACGAAACTAACTCATACACAGGAAACAGATTGGGAAATGTTAAGAATGGTTTCCTTCAGCAGTCAGTGCCTGAGCTGCAGCCATATTTAGTACTAGCTGTCCCCTGTGGCTCTGCCCGTGTAGTAGTGAAACAGGACAGTGAGGAGGGCCCTGCTTGTATCCCCACTCCTGACGTCACGCTTCTCCCTCTCCACTCGGCCTTTAGACTCTGTCTTGGATTATCATGCAAGCGAACTATGATTGTTAGCACGATGAGAGAAGTCGCAAAATCAACTGGAATGTTCAAGCAAATAATAGAAAAAAAAAACAATCTAAATCCGTTAAGTAGTTCTCTCGTTTGCTAGCTAAGTGGATGTAAGACACGCTCCGAGGCTGGCGCATGAGTGAGGATGTCTCTGCCTCACTGCCTTCAGCCCATTGCATCTCTGTCAGATTCACCCAAATAAATCGGTACCACAAGCAAACTATGATAGTTAGCGTGATTAAAATCAACCGGAGTGTTCAAGCAAATTATAGCAAAAAACTAAACGGATCTAAATCCGTTAAGTAGTTCTCTCGTGAAAAGCAGACAGACGTTGGATTTTATATATATATATACACAGGGGTCTGCTGGAGCCAATCCCAGCCAACACAGGGCACAAACCAATCCTGGGCAGGGTGCCAACCCACCACAGGACACACACACACCAAGCACACAATAAGGCCAATTTAGAATCGCCAATCCATCTAACCTGCATGTCTTTGGACTGTGGGAGGAAACCCACACAGACACAGGGAGAACATGCAAACTCCATGCAGGGAGAACCCAGGAAGCGATCCTGGGTCTCCTAACTGCAAGGCAGCAGCACTACCACTGCGCCACCGTACTGCCCTAGATAAGATAAGATAAGATAAGATAAGATAAGATAAGATAAGAAGATAGAATAGAATAGAGAGAGAGTTAAATAATTTGGATAGGAATATAAATAACAAACTGGTTAAGTTTGCAGATGATTCCAAGCTAGATGGATTGGGAGATAATTGAGAATCCGTTGAATCATCACAGAGGGAATTGGACAGCATACAGGCTTTGGCTGATTTGTGGCACATGGAATTTAATGTCAGTAAATGTAAAGAATTGCACATAGGAAGCAAAAATGTTATGTTTGAATACAAAATGGGAGGTCTGAAAATCAAAAGTACACCTTATGTGAAGGATTTAGTAGTCGTAGTAGACTGGACACAGTCAACTGCCAGACGGTGTTGAGATGCCATTAAGGAGGCTAACAGAATGTCAGGTTATATAGCGCCTTGATGTGTGCAGTACAAGTCACAGGAGGTTCTGCTCAAGTTTTTATAACACACTGGTGAGGTCTCATCTGGAGTCCTGGGTGCAGTTTTGGTCTCCAGGCTACAAAAAAGACATAACAGCACTAGAGAAGGTCCAGAGAAGAGTGACTAGGCTGATTTTAGAGCTACAGGGGATGAGTGATGAAGAAAGATTAAAGAATTTAGGAGTCGCAGTGGACTCATCACTGTCTACATCCAGATAGTGTTCAGAAGCCATTAAGAAGGCTAACAGAATGTCAGGTTATATAGCGCCTTGATGTGTGGAGTACAAGTCACAGGAGGTTCTGCTCAGGTCTTTATAACACACTGGTGAGGCCTCATCTGGAGTCCTGTGTGCAGTTTTGGTCTCCAAAAAGAACATAGCAGCACTAGAAAAGGTCCAGAGAAGAGCGACTAGGCTGATTTACGGGGCTACAGGGGATGAGTTATGAAGAAGGATTAAAAGAGCTGAGCCTCTATAGAGATTAAGAGGAGACCTGACTGCAGTGTGCAAAATGATGAAGGGAATTAGTCTACTGGATTATGACAGTGACTTTAAAATGAGTTCATCAAGAGCATGGGGACACAGTTGGAAACTTAAGGGTAAATTTCACACAAACCTTTTCTTTATACAGAGAACCACAGACATATGGAATAAGCTACCAGGCAGTATGGTAGGCAATAAGACTTTAGGGACTTTTGCAACTGGAATGTCTTTTTAGAAGAATTAAATGGATAAGACTTTCAGGCTTTTAAGACTGGCCAGCTTTGTTGTTCTCGTCCAGATTGTTCTAATGTTCTGAGTCTGTCTTAGTAGGACATGTTATTAAAAATGCCCTATATAAATAAAATGTATTATTATTATTATTATTATTATTATTATTATTATTATTATTAAGTACTGGGATTCACTTGGTTGATCTCTTCTGCACAGCTTCTAGTGCTGCTATGTCTTTTTATATTGTGGTGACCAGAACTGCACACAGTACTCCAAGTGTGGTCTTACTAGTGCTTTATATAAGTCTGAGCATAACGTCCTTTGACTTAAGTTCAACAGTTCTAATGATATAATGTAATATTTTATTTGATTTGCGATTTTATTTGCTTCTCTGCATTGCTTAGTTGATGAAAATGTTATGTCAACATAAGCCCTAAGTCATTTTCAGAGGTTGCTTCCTGTACATTAGTGTCTCTCATCTTGTACTTATCGATATTCCTTTTTCCCACATGTAGCACTTTGAACATTTCTACATTAGACTCCATTTTCCAAGTGTTCACTCAGTTCCGAAGCTTGTTCTGAAGGTCTTTCTGAATTAGTTTTGCTGCCTCTTCAGTGTTTGCCGTTTCTCTAATTTTGGTGTCACCTGCAAATTTTACAAGTTTGCTAACTATGCCAGAATCAGTGGTATTAATATAAATCAAGAAAAGTAATGGTCCAAGGACAGAGCCCTGAGGGATGAGTGAGGGACGCCACCAAGAGACCTGTGAGAACTCTGAAGGCGTTATAAGCTACAGTGGGTAGCATTGGAGAGACCATACAGACAAAAACTGCGTCCAACATTCACTAAGAGAAAAACACGCACAGGACATTTCAGCAGAAGGCACATGGGAGACCCTGAAGTCAGCTAAAATAAGGTGCTGTGGTCCAATGAGACCAAAATGGAGTTTAGCGGCCATCAGACTAACCGGGATTGAGCCTGCCTGTCTTTTATTATTTCCTACCATTTTCATCTTTATATTTTAATCTTTCCTTTGTGGACCACTGGGGTACATACAGCCACCCTAACCCGACACAGACAGGCAGACACAGGTTCCAGTCCAACACATACGGTTCATTTACATCTGGGGAGCATTTCTCTCTGCACCCCACAGCACAATAAATCAAGGCACACCAAAGCAAAGTCCTTTTCTTCTCTTTCTTTCTCTTTTCATCACCTCCACTCCTCTCCCAGAAAGCTTCATCCTCCTCCTCCTCCTGACTCTGGCTCCCCGAATGGAGTGAGGCGGCTCCTGGGAGTGTTCCAGGTGGATCATTTTTTGGACCTGGAATCACTTCCAGGTGTGGTGAGAGCCCAGTGAATGGCTCTGCAGCTCCTCCTGTCAGCCCCCATGGAACCCAACAGGGCTGTGCCAAACTCCAACTCCCAGCATACCCTGCAGGAATCCACGGTGCTCCAGCTGCCTTCTAGTGTCCCGGGAAAGGTATGCCTTGCCGATGTTCTCTCCCCAGACACTTCCATACAGTTGGCATCCCAGCCAAACAAAGGCCGTGGACGCCCATCACATCTTATTGCGTTATGGTGTTGCTTGCTTGTCTGTTGCCTCTGTTGTGTACCATTTGGTACACCTGCTTCATCATGTCGTTAATATAAATGTGCCATACAAATAACATGTATTATTATTATTAAATTATGGTATGCTCTTGGTTGATCTCCTCTGCAGAGCTTCAAGTGCTGCTGTTTTATACCTTGGTGACCAGAACTGCACACAGTACTCCAGGTGTGGCCTTACTTGTGCTTTATATAAGTCTGAGCATAACGTCCCTTGACTTGAATTCAACAGTTTTTACGATATGAAGTAGCGTTTTATTTTATTTGCCCAGTGAAGGGCTCTGCAGCTCCTCCTGGCAGCCCCCATGGAACCCAACAGGGCTATGCCAAACTCTAACTCCCAGCATACCCTGCAGGAATCCATGGTGCCCCAACCGCCCAAGAGAGCTGCCCTCTAGCGTCCAGGAGCAGGTATTGCCTTGCCGATGCTCTGTCCCCCAGTACTTTCATACAGATGGCGTCCCAGCCAGGTAATGGCCGTGGCTGCCTGTCGCACCTTACCACGTTATGGTGTTGCTTCCTTGTCTGTTGCCTCCGTTGTGCACCGATGGGTATACCAGCTGCATCATCCTTTCATTAGATGGGAAGTCGGCCTATTCATGCTCACACCCTCACTCATATTGAGACTCGCATGTTGACCTAAAACACAAGGCTTTGGAATAATGAAGGAAATCAAACACTTAAATGGGGTGAACATACAAACACCACACCGCTTGGTTTAGAATTTAAATATCTACATCACCAACCCATCCCTGCGCCACCACCATTTATTTTCAGTTTCAGTTTTCTTTTGAGCTTTGTCATGTGCTCCACGATGGTGCACTTTGTTAATAATACCATTGTAGTGGGTTGCAGGATGACTGTACGCAAGACCAAAAATAATTGGGGTGCCAACGGGGCAAAACCCCATTGCCACAAAAAATATATGTAATTCCTAACAGAAAGGAGTATGCAATGGCATTGTAAGGATAGCTCCAAGGCATCCATGTGACCTTCCTCATGGCTTGTCAAGTCTGAACTGAGTCGCCATCTCCTTGGGGAGACCCTCCTTTATACTGGCTGGACTGGAAGGGGCGGGGCTTCTTTGGCACTGTTGCTCTCAAAGGGGTGAGGGGAAAAAAAGGAGACAAGACTGGTAGTGACAGCGCCCCCTCTCATCCCAGGGTGGTATCACTTACCTTAGGTGAGCCTGGAAAGCGATTCTCTGACATGCATGTGTGGCACATTGCAAAATATAAGAGGACTGATTTTTATTCCTGCGGTGGGTTGGCACCCTGCCCAGGACTGGTTCCTGCCTTGTGCCCTGTGTTGGCTGGGATTGGCTCCAGCAGACCCCCGTGACCCTGTGTTCAGATTCAGCGGGTTAGAAAATGGATGGATGATTTTTATTCTTTTTTATTAGGAACTGGTAAAACGTCGAAAGGAGTCAAGACTAAGGGAGACGGCTGAAATAGTAGGCAGCTCTGATCGCTCGCTGAACAAAAGCCAGCACTGCAATAATCCCTTGGAGAAGGAAAACCAACATCTGCAAGAAAAGACCCAGCATCTGAAACAAAAGGTAGGTCGGGTACTCACTAAAATAAGGGTCCACATGCAGAGTCAGACCTCCACTGGATTTACATCAGGTGGGCTGTGGATGAGACCTTGAATTCTGCTCACATCATCTGCTTTCATTTTTACTTTTTTTTTAAATTGATTTTACTGTAATCATTCCATACAATTAGATCAATTTTTACAAAAAATACGATTGAAAACAAATCAACCCACACCCCTGAGAAAGAGAGCATGGCTAACGGAGTAAAACTTAAAGCTAATAAAAATAAATAAATTGACGAGTTTAATAGGCGGATAAAGATAAATGGAGAAGAAAAAGAAATGGGAAGACAATCTGCTTCCTCATTGCTTTAAGAGCTTATTCTAAAATATTATTTATCTGATCCTGCCAGGTTTTGAAAAAGTTCTGCACAGATCCTCTAAGTGAGAATTTGATTTTTTCCAATTTATTTAACAAATAGTATAAAACATCAGTTACCCACTGACTTAAAAGAGAAGAGTTAGGATTCTTCTAGTTTAGCAAAATAAGCCTGCGTGCCAATAGTGTAGTGAAGGCAATCACAGTTCATGTGTCCTTCTCCGCTTTAAGCCCCTCTGTGAGCCCACCATGCACAGCTGTTAATGGGTTACAAGGGATTGGGACATCAAGACTGTCTGAAAAGCGCTTAAAATTTTTGTCCAGAATGATGTTAGTTTGGTGCACACGGCCCAAAACATGTGACCCAGTGAGGCTGGAGCTTGATTGCAGCGTTCGCAGGTTGGATCTCGCCCTGGAAACATTTTGGACAGTTTCAAGCGAGACAGATGTGCTCGATATAGAATTTTGAGTTGAGACTAATTGTATGCTCTGTGCATGTGGAGCTCGAGTGAATTCTCTGCATTGCTGCCTTCCACTCCTTTTCTGAGATGTTGAGTGAGAGATCCTCTTCCCATTGTCCTCTTGGACCTTTGAAAGGGAGTAGGGAGTGTAAAATAATTTTATATATTGCAGAAATGCTGTCTGAGTCCTCGAGACTGAGTAATAGTTTTTCCAGCATAGAGGAAGGTACGAGATGAGGGAAATCGGGCAGGTTCTGTTTAACAAAGTTTCTAATTTGAAGATAGTGAAAGAAATGTGTTGCTGGAAAGTTAAATTTGGAATATAATTGTTCATAGGATGCAAAGATGTTGTCTAATAATAATAATAATAATACATTTTATTTATATAGCGCCTTTCCCATGTGGGAATGAATATAAGAAAGAACGGCAGGATATACAGTATATAGCATTGTACAAACCAAATAAATAAAGAAGATTACGACAGTCTAACAGACAACATAATTGATGGTCCAGCAAACACACACAGAGGTTACATGAACATCTTGACAGAGAAGTAAACTGAGAGAAGGGTAATAAAGTCAAGTAGAGCTAAAAGCCTTCCTGAGCAGATGAGTTTTGAGTTGTTTTTTAAAAGAATTCATGGAGTCAGCTGACCTGATTAATTTCGGTAGGTCATTCCAGAGTCTGGATGCTCGCTATACAGCTGAAGGCCCTGCTGTCACCCTTGGAGTGTAGATTAGTGTGGGACACAACAAGATTACCAGAGATAGAGGACCTTAGTGAGCGGACAGGCACATAGTGATGGAGAAGGTCACTGATGTAGTTTGGCTCGAGGTTATTTAAGGCTTTTATATAGGATTTTATATTCGAATCTGTAAGACACAGGGAGCCAGTGAAGGTGAAGCAGGATGGGTGTGATGTGCTCGCTGCTGCTGGTTCGAGTGAGGACTCTTGCAGCTGAGTATCTGTGATCTGTGATATAAGATTAGAAGGGGCACCGGCCAGCAGCGAGTTACAATAATCTATGTGGGATGTGATAAAAGCAGGGACAAGTTTCTCAGCATTAGAGAAGGAGAGGAAGGAGCGAACACGGGACACGTGACGGAGGTAAAAGTAAGAAAGTTTCTTAATGTGGGTTATGTGAGCGGAATAAGAGAGGGAGGAATCAAAAATGACACCGAGATTCTTTACAGTAGAGGCAGATCTGATGACCAAGATGGACTGAAAAGGAGCTCATTTTATTAAGTTGCATTTTAGTCCCAATTTGCAGGAGTTCAGTTTTGTTGCAATTTAATTTTAAAGAGTTCTGCTCCATCCAGGTTTTAATTTCACTAAAGCAGGTTGTGAGCTGAGAAAGCTCTGATGAAGTAGCACTTTTAACATTGAAGTAGAGTTGAGTGTCATCTGCATTAAAATGATAACCCAGTCCATAGCTATGAATAATATGGCCGAGGGGAAGCATATAAATACAGAAGAGAAGAGGGCTGAGGACAGAGCCCTGAGGAGCTCCTTGTATGACTGGCGCAGAGCTGGATCTGCTATTGCAAAGACTAACACACTCTTGCCTATCAGTCAGATAGGACTTGAACCAGTGGAGGGCAGTGCCAGAGGTACCCAGCATGTTCTCCATTCTGGACAGTAGAATGTCATGTCTGACCTGAGTGTCAAATGCTGCACTGAGGTCCAATAGAATTAATATGCTGGTTTGTCCCGAGTCTGCTGCCATAAGCAAATCACTGGTTACGTGTAGCAGAGCAGTTTCACAGCTATGCTGCGCCCTGGAACCAGACTGAAAGGGTTCCATCAAGTTATTAGAGGTCAAGTAATTGTTGAGTTGGGAAGCTACAACACGCTCAAGAACTTTTGACAGGAAAGATAAGTGGGAAATACGCAGAAAATTGTTAAGATTGTCAGCATCAAGACTATATAAAGATCTCTAAACAATTTAATCCCAAATGTTTTCCAGAGGTGGCACGGTGGTGCCGTGGTAGCGCTGCTGCATCACAGTTAGGAGACCCGGGTTTGCTTCTCGCATCCTCCCTGCATGGAGTTTGCATGTTCTCCCCGTGTCTGCGTGGGTTTCCTCCCACAGTCCAAAGACATGCAGGTTAAGTGGATTGGTGATCCTAAATTGTCCCTAATGTGTGCTTGGTGTGTGTGTGTGTGTGTGTGCCCTGCGGTGGGTTGGCGCCCTGTCCGGGGTTTGTTTCCTGCGTTTCGCCCGGTGTTGGCTGGGATTGGCTCCAGCAGACCCCCGTGACCCTGTAGTTAGGATATAGCGGGTTGGATAATGGATTGATGGATGTTTTCCAGATATTAAAAACTGCATATGTGTGCGAGGGTTTTACTGAATAAAAAGCTAGCAACAGAGAGAATGTGTCAGAAACACTGCACAATGGCTTTTGGTGACCCCCAGATCATTAGAATAATTTCGAAGAGAAGAGGCCATCATATCCAATCCTGTTCAACTCATTTCTCCATAATAACATCATATTGAGATTTGATGGCCTCCAAAAACTTCCTAGTCTCTACGATAACTTGATGGTCATTTATTCCACGTCTGAGGTTCTATGCGTGAAGAAAACTTTCATAATAGTAGTCGGTATGACGTAGTGGTTAAGGCTTTGGACTTCTGACCATGAAGGTTCAAGTTTATTTAGTTCTGTTTACACAAGAAAATAGCAAATTTGCCTTTTCAGTTGCATCCAATAACAAGACAGAAAGAAATGAAGCAAAACAAATGGAGACGAGACAGGTTAAGGTGAGGCAGGTTGATAGTGCATATTTACACAAACCTGGTTACAGGATACATATCAAGCCTTAATCATTTTCTCCGATATTCGTTATTAAAAAGTCGTATGGTACCAGGAAGAAAGGAAGTTCTGGAGCGATTTAGGTGGGGTTCAAAGGCGACTCTGCTTCCTGATTTACTGAAGTGGAGTTCTACATGTAATGGATGTCTGTCATTATGGAAATTCATACATTAGCATAAATAGATATGAAAACTTATAAGCATTAACCTTAGTGCAAGTATTAATACAAATCAGGCATACCAAGCAAATAGTTAAATAAAAGCACATGCCATATTTCTTTTTTAATTAAAGCTTAGCTGTAACCACCAATATCTTATCAACTTGAGGGAGAGAGAAGGGGGAGAATGATAGATAGAAACAGCCCAAGAGCAGAAGAGGGGGAACACATTCAAGCTCAAGGCCGACTGAAAAATAAGCAAAGCAAAAGGTGAAGGCGAATAACAAAATACCAGAAATATTGGTGGTTTCCATGAACATCTTGAGAGGCCAGCTGCAGAAGGAGGTCAGAATAAGCAGCGAATAAGCTGTCTTGAGCGAGGTCAGGATGACAACAACAATAACATTTATTTATATAGTACATTTTCATACAAATAATGGAGCTCAAAATGCTTACATTATTGTAAGCAAATTCTTATATAAGAAATGATTACTGTATATAAACTGTGATTTTTGACCTGTTCGGGGCTCAACTCGATTTGGCCTAATTGGGTTGAGTCTGCGTTATTGTTTTATTGTAATAAAGCTAATTACTCTGTTTGCCAGTCCTTTGACTCCTAGAGCCTTCTTTCCAGATGAAGACCTCTGGTGCATCTTCTGCCCCAACATCATCAGTTGAGATGATTTCCAGTTTCTTTAGCATTGTCCTCTGACACACATTTGCCAGATCACCTACCTCGACCCCAATATCTTTGGCTGCATGTTTAGTAATTTGCTGGAGTCTGTTTAAATTTTGGTTTGTCAGACCACTAAACCAGGTGAGGTTGTGGGTTCAAATCCCACTACTGACAGTATGTGACCAGGAGTAAGTCACCTCACCTGCCTTTGCTCTAATTCTAGCGCACCTTATACAGGCCAAAAGCTGTCTGCTTCTGACAGGACACCATTTCCTGTTCCTGGGTAGCAAAATCTGGACTCTCACATCCATGCCAGAATATCTGAGGTCTCTCTGATAGCTATTCTTGGGAGAAGGTGTAGGTGGGCAACAGTTTAGCTGGCCAGCAGGAGATGGGATTGTATTCTGGCAGCACATGAATCCCATGCACTCCTGGTCTTGCAGTGAATCTGCTGCACCAGAGATCAATTTTTGTGTGCTGCAGCTAGTCTGAGACCAAAGCTGTCTTGGATTCTCTTGCCATATGGACCATCCTTCAGGGGCATAGTGATGTGGCTGAGGTGTGTGCACCCTTTTCACTACCAAAAATAAAGCAGATCTTTGCATAGGTTGGTCTTCTTTCTTACTCTTTTTATATCATGGATAGAGAGGTAAGAAAGGCACTATATAAATAATAGAAAGAAAGATAGATAGGAAAGACTATATGATAGATAGATGTGAAAGGCATTATATAATAGATAGATAGATGGATGGATGTGAAAAACACTATATGATAGAGAGATAGATATGAAAGGCACTATATAATAGATATGAAAGGCACTATATAATAGATAGATAGATAGATAGATAGATAGATAGATAGATAGATAGATAGATAGATAGATAGATAGATAGATAGATAGGAAATGCACTATATAACACACAGAAAGATAGATAGATGTGAAAGGCACTATATGATAGATAGATAGATATGAAAGGCACTATTTAATTTAAAGGCACTATATGACAGATAGATCGAAAATGCACTATATAATATAGAGATACATAGGCAGTAAATGCACTACATGAGACAGAGGTACATAGCTAGTAAAAGCAGAATTTAAGAGGTATGTAGACAAGGCACTATAAAGGACAGATAGATAGATAGATAGGAGATGCAATTGTGAAAGAAAAATTAACTGCTTGCAAGCTACTCAGGGTTAATAGCTGACAAAGCCGTTTTGCTGTAATGGCAAATTATTCATACAGGCATCTGTCATAAGACAGGGTGCAGTAAGCTGACCAAAGACAATTTTCAGTGTCTTTAGAAACGCGTCTATTTGATACGGGAAAGATGACCTTTCCTTCTTTAGGGTGTATCTGACAAGTGAAAAAATAAGAACAGATGGCCCATTAGCGTACTAAAATAAAATGCTTAAGTAAACAATATTATGTTTATTTTTAAGAAATAAGGGGAAGGGGAGGAAGAAGAAATGATAAAAAGCCAATAGAAAAAAATGTAACTTGCGAGAATCCAGGTAACTCTTCTGTGACTGAATAAAGACTGATTGATTGAACTTGTCCTGTCTTCCTCTGGGGGTTTTCTTCAACACAATAAATAATAGATAGACAGACATTATTATAGATAGATAAGCATGAAAGGCACTATATAAATTGATGTGAAGGCACTATATATGATAGAGGGGTTCTGTTTTTCGAAGGAGTGACACTTTATAGGAGTGACATAACAAAGGAGTGACATAAATACCGTATTAAAGGAGTGACATTTTATTGGAGTGACATAACGAGTCACCTACCACACACAACTGAAAGTACGCTCGCCAAAAAAATCATTGTCACCTCACCTACCACTTGGATGGTTGTCACTCCTTTGAAATTTATATCTGAGGTTTCAGTCCTTCATTATGTCACTCCTATGACATGTCACTCCTTTGAACAGGACCGGATAGAGGCAGATAGTTAGACAAGATGGATAGAAAATGCACTACATAATGTAGAGATACACAGACATAGCTAGGAAAAGCTGAATTTAAGAGGTATGTAGAAAAAATAGACAAGGCACTATATAGATAGATAGATAGATAGATAGATAGATAGATAGATAGATAGATAGATAAGAAAGGCACTATATAATAGATAGATAGATAGATAGATAGATAGATAGAGAGATAGAGAGATATGGTGGCTCTGAGGCTAGGGATCTGAACTGGCAATTGGAAGGTTTCTGGTTCGAATCCCGTAAATGCCAAAAGGGACTTTGCTCTGTTGGGCCCTTGAGCAATTGCTGAGCGTTTTGAGAGGTGAGATGAGCGCAAAATAAATGCAAAGAATTATTAGATAGGAAAGGCAATAGATAGGTAGACACTATCATAGATAGATAGATAAGCGTGAAAGGCACTATATAGTAGTAATTACCTGCAATTGAATTCAGGAAAAACTGAGGTACTAATTGTTGCTCCTCCTGTTCTTCATTCTGAGATCAGTTAAAAATTATCTTCGGTCTCTCCTGTTATTAAGTCGAGTCTACGTAACGTTGTTTTTTTTTTTTTTTTTTTTTTACCAGTCCCTGCCACTTGATGAATATGTAAGGTCAGTCAGCCGCTCGTGTTTCTTTCATTTAAGAAATCTCTCAAAACTAAGTGTAGCAGCCCTTGGTTTTCAAAGAACCGACACGCAGAGAGTCTCAGGCAGGTGCGTTTATCTTTATTTATGTCTCAAACTGTGGCTCTTTATTGTAGTCGTCATATCGTCACGAGCACCGTGAAAAACTATAAACAAAAATACAAACGTACATTTTTTAACATTCTACAAAGTAACAGAACAAATGAACAAATGAAACAACATACAATTAATTGCGTACCTCGCTCCGCCTACCAAGGGGTGCAACAAATCTAAAGTTCACCGTCTTAGAGACAGCGTTACTCTTCACTGTTCTTCCACACTTCCGGTATTTTACGTTATTACGTTCCCTACGTGTGGAATGATTTCGCGGTCATTTACACTAAGAAATGTTGTTTCAAAATCAGAATTGGAGATGCTTGTTCATTCTGTTATTTCCTCACGGCTTGATTACTGGCACTTACTTTCAGAGCTTTGCATGGACAAGCTCCTGAGTACCTAACCAGCCTGCTCCAACGCCGTACAGCTTGCCGGACTCTCAGATCTGGGCAACAGGGTCTTCTCGTTGTCCCACGCACTCGGCTAAAAACCCGTGGGGACCGTGCCTTTCAGTCTGTGGCACCGAGACTATGGAATAGCCTGCCTTGTGGTCTGTTAATTCTTTTAAAAAACAACTAAAAACATTTCTTTTTAAACAAGCTTTTAATCAGTTCTGAATAGTTCCAGTTTGTTTATTTACTGTTTTTATTGGTTTGGTTTATGTTTTGTTTTAACTGTTTGTATTTGTACTGGATTTGCTGTTCAGCGCTCTGTGACCTTTTGTCAATGAAGGGCGCTATATAAATAAACTACTACTACTACAATGACTCTCTATATTACTAACCGAAGGTTGTATGCACGGATGCCAGAGGCCAGAAGCAAGCCGTGCCGAAAGCGCACACGCACAGCGCCTTAGCGCCCCAGAGTCAAACCCAGCGGCTTCCCAGAGTCAGTAGGTGGTGCCCAAACAACACAACCTGTAAACTAAACTTGAAGTAAAGCGTGCACGCCAACAAGTTGCCAGGGTGACATATTTAAACTTGAAGTAGTGGTGACTACTCCACAGTGCCAGCAGTCAGAGTTCTCCACTCCAAAGTGCCAGCAACTACTCTGCTACACAGTGCCAACAGTATTCCACTCCACAGTGCCAGCACTCAGTGTGCTCTAATCCACTGTGCCAACAGTCAGTGTGGCTTATTTGAATCACATTAGGGTAATTCAGTGTTAAAAGGAAGTTCAATTATGATTCCTAACATGATTTTTTATTTCCAATGTACTTCATTTAAACCTTTGCACTCCGATATTTTTTTTTACTTATGAGTGCAGCAACTCAAACAAATTTTGGACTTAAATGATATAACAATTAAATGTCAATTTTAGTTTTAATAAACTGGTTAATTTCAGTACAAATATATTTATTTCATTAAATGAAAACTTTCCCAGAACGCTCCCACCCTCCATGATTTTTCATCCCTCCAAAGATCAGAGGGAATAGAAAGTGATTGCCATTCTTGGATAGTTGCTGGCACTTTGGAGTGGAGAACTCTGACTGCTGGCACTGTGGAGTAGTCATCCAACCACTACTTCAAGTTTAAATATGTCACCCTGGCAACTTGTTGGCGTGCACGTTTTACTTCAAGTTTAGTTTACAGGTTGTGTTGTTTGGGCACCACCTACTGACTCTGGGAAGCCGCTGGGTTTGACTCTGGGCGCTAAGGCTGTGCGTGTGCGCTTTCGGCACGGCTTGCTTCTGGCCTCTGGCATCCGTGCATACAACCTTCGGTTAGTAATATAGAGAGTCATTGTAGTAGTAGTAGTTTATTTATATAGCGCCCTTCATTGACAAAAGGTCACAGAGCGCTGAACAGCAAATCCAGTACAAATACAAACAGTTAAAACAAAACATAAACCAAACCAATAAAAACAGTAAATAAACAAACTGGAACTATTCAGAACTGATTAAAAGCTTGTTTAAAAAGAAATGTTTTTATTTTTTTTTTAAAAGAATTAACAGACTCGACTCCACGCAGACCACAAGGCAGGCTATTCCATAGTCTTGGTGCCACAGACTGAAAGGCACGATCCCCACGGGTTTTTAGCCGAGTGTGTGGGACAACGAGAAGGGTTTACTGGTATACAATAAATGGTAGATTGACAAAAGACATTACATTATAAATATAAATGAAAGGTGCTATATTAATGATAGATAGATTGACAAATCAGCATTGACTATATCAGACATAGATAGATAGATAGATACATAGATACATAGATAGATAGAGTGAAAGGCACTATATAATAGATAGATAGATAGATAGATAGATAGATAGATAGATAGATAGATAGATAGATAGATAGATAGATAGATAGATAGAGGGGGGAGGAACGATCTCCTCAGTCTGTCACTGAAGCTACTCCTCTGCCTGGAGATGACACTGTTCAGTGGATGCAGTGGATTCTTCATGATTGACAGGAGTTTGCTTAGTATAACATACAGTTAGGTCCATAAATATTTAGACAGAGACCACTTTTTTCTCATTTTGGTTCTGTACATCACCACAATTAATTTTAAATGAAACAACTCAGATTCAGTTGAAGTGCAGACTTTCAGCTTTAATTCAGTGGGGTGAACAAAACGATTGCATAAAAATGTGAGGCAACTAAAGTATTTTTTGAACACAATCCCTTCATTTCAGGGACTCAAAAGTAACTGGACAAATTAAATAACTGGAAATTTAATGTTCATTTCTAATACTTGGTTGAAAACCCTTTGCTGGCAATGCCAGCCTGAAGTCTTGAACTCATGGGCATCACCAGATGCTGGGTTTCCTCCTTTTTAATGCTCTGCCAGGCCTTTAATTTCAGTTGCTGTTTGTTTGTGGGCCTTTCTGTCCGAAGTTTAGTCTTCAACAAGTGAAATGCCTGCTCAGTTGGGTTACGATCAGGTGACTGACTCGGCCATTCAAGAATTGTCCAATTCTTTGCTTTAATAAACTCCTGGGTTGCTTTGGCTGTATGTTTTGGGTCATTGTCCATCTGTATCATGAAGCGCCGCCCAATCAATTTGACGTCATTTAGCTGGATTGGAGCAGACAGTATGTCTCTGAACACCTCACAATTCATTCGGCTGCTTCTGTCCTGTGTCACCTCATCAATAAACACGAGTGTCCCAGTGCCACTGGCAGCCATGCACGCCCAAGCCATCACACTGCCTGACTCCACCGTGTTTTACAGATGATGTGCTATGCTTTAGATAATGAGCTGTTCTACGCCTTCTCCATCCTCTTTTCTTGCCTTCATCATTCTGGTAGAGGTTCATCTTGGTTTCATCTGTCCAAGGAATGTTTTTCCAGAACTCTGCTGGCTTTTTTAGATGTCCTTTAGCAAAGTCTAGCCTTTCTATTCTTGAGGCTTACGAGTGGCTGGCACCTTGCAGTGCACCCTATGTATTTACTGTCATGAAGTCTTCTCTTTATGGTAGACTTGGATATCGATACGCCGACACCCCTGGAGAGTGTTGTTCACTTGGCTGGCTGTTGTGAAGGGGTTTCTCTTTACCATGGAAATTATTCTGCGATCATTCACCATTGTTGTCTTCCGTGGACGTCCAGGGGCCTCATGTATAAACGCTGCATACGCACAGAAATGTTGCATAAGAACTTTTCCACGTTCAAATTGCGATGTATAAAATCTACACTTGGCGTAATGCCACGCACCTTATCGTACACAAGTTCTCCGCTTGGTTTCGCAGACTGCCGGCACCCAACGTCAAAGCAGTGCTACTGTCCCTGTGTGGTTACACCTTATTTTCCTGACGCGGCTTTATAAATACACTGAAACTAACCGCATATTGTTTATTAGTGTAACGCATCTGATTGTAATTAACTTGTAACAATATAATGGTAGAGGGAACAGCCATAGTATTCCAAATACCATAACTGCTTTAGCGTTGTTACTCTCACTGCATCTTCTTCTTCTTCTTCTTCTTCTTCTTCTTCTTCTTCTTCTTCTTCTTCTTCTTTCAGCTCCTCCCGTTAGGAGTTGCCACAGCGGATCATCTTTTTCCATATTTCTCTCACTGCACGACTCGGAGTATTTATATCACTGTATCTGAGTATGAATCACAGCAGCAGCTGATCGGAAAGAGAATTATCTGTATACAGCTTTAAGCACACGCTGTCTCAGCCACGGCAAAACGTTTTAACGCCTTTCCTGTACAGACCTCGCGGTTCAGAAACAGTTTCATCCCAAGAACTTTAAATGCACTCAATCAATTGCTCCTTGTAGAACTGTTTGTACTTATAAGTACAATCACCTCACTGTAAACTTGCACTACAGTTATAATATCGCACAACCTGAGCCACTTTATAAAGCGCGTATTTACATATGATGACAATATCATTTATATGGTGAAATGCAGCAAAATATGTTTATTAAATTATACAGATAAAACTTTAACTTCATTTAAATAATCTATATTCTTCACTGGGAGTGTCGTGAAGGATAGAATAATTAAACATGTACTACGAAGATATTTCAATGTTCTTTAAACGTTTTGAAGAATCGGCGCTAAGCTTACAGATGGCTTAACGTCTATTACAGAGCTGATTGTGTGGCGATCGGTTACTTGGGGAAAGAAAAGCAAGGACTGCAGTGACGGCTACGCCAATATATATTGAATATAAAACAGAAAGAGAAAATAACAACACAGCTAAAAACGCAGCGACAAATTTCGGCAAAAGTTAAATGCTTGTCATGAGCACGAGGCTGCTGTGCAGTGCATAAGCTACCTTACTGACATTGGCGGGCGAAGGAGCCACCGATTCTTCCTCTGCCCAGTGCCACCACAAGCCTAGAGCCGCCCCTGAGTACTGCTGCAATAAATTATTTCATCGAAGTGAAACACATGTTTAATAACGTGCTTTAACTCTTATCATCATGAAAATGACATCACGTATACATCTCAGTATTTTAGTTATTCAGAGAGATGTAATATCACGAATGTAATGAACTCTGTGTCCAGTTGGAGGAAGAGAGCCGGTTTAAGAAACAAGTAGTGATTCACACACACAGAGCACATACGAGTAGAAGATCAAATACGAAACAAAGCATTTAACGTGCTACTTTAATTACGATGTGATTTGAGAAACTGGTTAATTAAACGATTTTAAGATGAAGTTTATGATGTTCTACTTTAATGACAAAATAAACTACGTGATTAAAGTGGAAATGTTGAGATTGAAGTTGACATTTCGTGCTTTTTCCCCACCGTGTGCCTTTTTTCTCTGTACCCTAATAAGCTTTCATATGACACTCAGACGGTGGGCTTACAACTCGGCTTTTCA
Source organism: Polypterus senegalus (assembly GCF_016835505.1). Taxonomy (NCBI): domain Eukaryota; kingdom Metazoa; phylum Chordata; class Cladistia; order Polypteriformes; family Polypteridae; genus Polypterus; species Polypterus senegalus. Next base: position 5,102,524 of record NC_053162.1, on the reverse strand, counting down.
CGGCGACTTTGATATGTGACTTCTTTTTTATTTCTGGCACTGTGCGATTTTGCGAATGTGAGCTTTCAAGTTTCTCCAACACGCTATGTCACTCGATCAACTTCCTTTTGTTGATTATACCACGGTTTATTTGAACAAATAGTATGTTTTCATTTGCCTCCACTTGGTATTCGCTGAAATTCTTATATTTTCCCCCGTGCTTTTCCCGTTGTCTTTTCACAGAAGGCTGAGTTTAAGGGCGATTTATATTGATTTGCATATTCAAAGAGGCGTAATTCTGGAAGGAGTTGGGGCGTTACATAGTTTTCACGCTGATCGGGATTTATGTAGCAGAACGACGTGGAAGTTGGAGTACGCACAGATTCCTGCATCTGGATTTTTCTGTGCGTAAGCACATTTCGGCTTTTGTGCTTACGCCATGTTATAGTGCGAGTTCTACACATGGCGTTATACATGAGGCCCCTGATCTTTTTGCATTGCTGAGTTCACCAGTGCTTGCTTTCTTTCTGAGGATGTACTAAACTGTAGATTTGGCCACTCGTAATATTGTAGTAATTTCTCGGTTGGGTTTTTTCTGTTTTCGCAGCTTAAGGATGACTTCTGTCACCTGCATGGAGAGCTCCTTTGACCGCATGTTGTCATCTTCCACATGCAAGCACCACATCTCAGATCAACTCCAGGCCTTTTATCTGCTTAATTGATAAGACACCGAGACAGACTCGAAGACACCTGCCAATGAAATAGCCTTTGAGTCAATTGTCCAATTACTTCTGAGCCCTGAAATGAAGGGATTGTGTTAAACAAATGCTTTAGTTGCCTCACATTTTTATGTAATCGTTTTGTTCACCCCACTGAATTAAAGCTGAAAGTCTGCACTTCAACTGTATCGGAGTTCTTTCATTTAAAATTCATTGTGGTAACGCACCGAACCAAAATGAGAAAAAAGTGGTCTCTGTCCAGATATTTATGGACCTAACTGTAGGTAGCTTGTCTGGCTTAGCTCAGTGATTAGAGAATCCAAACATAAAATGGAGTGTCCTGCAGGTTTTTCAGATTGTCAGTCAAATTTCTGCAAGAGGATTTTTTTTTTCTGCCAAAATGTCGTTTATTTGTGTAATGTGCTCTGAGAAATCTCAAATTACACCTGGTTACTGTTATTTTACTAGAAAACACTGTAAAAGGAGCTATATAAAATGCAGAATGCTAATAATTAATTGTATGTATCTTTTTTTTTATAATGTAACCCTCAGCTTGTTGAATCTGAAGAGCAGCGTATCAGGGCAGAAAGTACAATCCAAGCTTTGAAAATAGCCCTCGATGAAAAGGAAGAGGAGATGATGGCTTTCCCAAGTTCAAGCAGAGGAACTGAAGATGTCTGGAGGTATATGGCATTAAAATCTAAAGTTGAGTTGTATGCAAGGTACAAAAAAAAGAAAAGAAAAATACTGCAATCCACCTTTATTCTTCAGTGCCACAGCCCCCACAGTTACTGTAATAATATGAGTGCGACTACACCAGGCCATCATACATCCTCTGAAAAGAACTTTTATGACATAATGGTGCGCATGTAAGGAGAGAATCATCCACCCAGTCATTGATTTGACCCGTGTGGCACAGAAATGCTTTACTGCAGAAAAACACACAGGTGAAGATGGAAGAGTTGACCAGACTTTAGGGAGCAGCAGTCCTTGTTTCCACCCCCAGAAAAAAAAATGAAAACCTTAAGAAATTCTTTAGTGGATTTTGCACAATCTCCTCTGAAAGGAATTTTAGTCAGTTTCACAAAACTGTGACTTGCCGCTTGTCCATTTCGCTCATCACTATTAGTAGGCTGCTCTCCCAGGCTCCAGCAACTTATAATCAAGCTACTGCCACCTTGTGGATATCCACTCAAATAGCAGCTCTACAGGACTCCCTGGCTTGAGTCGAAACACAAAAAGCACACAGCAGTGGCCGTCCTCCTCTCAGGAATTAAACTTAATTTGTAGTCCTCAGCCACCCACTGGATCGACTTGTGTCGTGGTGAAAAATTCATCATCAGAAGGCTTTTTACCTAAAAATTAAGACTATTAGGACTCGAGATAGACAGACAGAGTTTTAAGGATTTATTGCAATAAATCAACCACAAAAATAACAAGGACTCAACCCAATACTGCCAAATTAGATTGAGCGACGATCATTACAGCCATTGAAGCTTTTATAACAATTTCTTATCATTTTGGCTCATTCAATTAGCTCATTCTGCACCTGGTTCAACTGTCCATTGTTCCTCTTGGTGTCTGTTTGGCTTATTCTGATTGGTCTAAGACTGGGTGGAAGACTTCCTCTTTCCATCTTTGGGCTTTTCTGATGTAATTTCCTATCTTTTCTAACCTTGCTCTAATGAGCTTGTTTGCTTACCTCCGCTGACTCCCTTTTACTCCCATCTGACCAAATCTTGAGTTTCCATGGGAACCCTTATTATCTCCTTACTATTCTTGTGGAATGTGTTATCTTTCTATTCTGTTCCCATTTTTTTTAACTGGCCAAGGCTTCTAATCCATATATGGGTTTTCCTCTCTTAGGCTTTCCAAACTTTTTACTATAGTGACCTGAAGCTTAAGCTTTAATTAAAAAGAAGTATAGTATGTGCTTTCATTTGATCATTGCTTGGCATGCTTGATTTTTATCTTAATTTCTACATTAAAGTTAATTGCTAATATATTCTTATAATATTTTTGCTAATGCCTGCATTTGCTAAGATTTTCTCTTCATGCATTACAGTGTGACCTTGCTTGCAGCAAAGGCCTTTTATTGCCTTTCTGCTGATTCAGCAACTCAGCTGAATACAGAGGCCTCTTCTGTAAGTTATCTCTTCCTAGCCTTGAATCACAGGTGTCCTCAAACTCTTATCCTGTCCAAAACTGGTTTCGCTGCATCTATTAGCTATTCTTTTCTTTACTTTGGAAAATGTGCTGTAAGCCTATAAAATAATGCAATATAACTGATTTTTTAGTTAACCATTTGCTAGACCTATCGTATTTGCTTTTATATTCTAATTTATGCTTAATCTAATGTTTTAGAAGCTTTTAATTACTTTCTATGGCTCTATATGTTAATTTGCTATTCTCTTATGCTAATAAAAAATTTTCCTTCTACACTTGTTGCTTGGACTTCAAAGTAAATCCACATCTCTGCCCATCCCACCCTGCATTGGTCCTTTTTGATATTACATGTTTATGCTGTAAACGTCATTGTTTAAAAATACACTCTTATGTTATGTTTTTTTTTTTCCAAATTGCATTTCAGACTGGAGCTTCAACTACAAAAACTGGAAGCAGCCGAAAGAAAATACTCCAGGATGGCGGAGATGCTTCAGTTGAAAGTGGAGGAGTCTGAAGTGGTGAGATGGCCCTTTAGGAGAGAGCTTTTTAAATCTTTCCACAGCCATCAACCCCTGGATCCTCTAAATCTGCCCTCCCAACCCCATGAAACATGACGTTCACTTGTTTTTGTTTAAAATACCTTAATATATGAAAACATTAACGTTGAGTTATATTGCAACTCTGACAAAACGGGATACTTTAAAACAGTAACAAATAAAAACTAAAATGGCATCGCAGAGTACAAAATAATAAAAAAAAAATAAAATAGAGAAGTGGAGAAGATAGAAAGTAGAGAAGAACTCAGGGCTTACACGGGCAGTGGAGCTGCTGGTCCCGTACTATTGATAAGTGATGTCAGAGAGATTTATAGAGTCATATTGTCACGTGTGCAGAGAAATTGTGACTTGCATGTGCTAATCGACATACAAGCTACTTTCTTCCGATTTTATAGTGCCTTTCATAAGTATCTATCTATCTATTATATAGCACCTTTCATAACTATCTATGAATCGATCTTTCTGTCTGTCATAAAGAACCTTTCCTATCTCTGTCTATTATATAGTGCCTTCCATTTTTCTATCTATCAGTCTGTTATATAGTGCATTTCATATTTAGTTATCTATACTAATAAAAGGCAAAGCCCTCACTGACTCACTCAC